>NW_007731489.1:152497-158696 GCF_000696425.1 Galeopterus variegatus
GTAAACAGCTTTTGTTAGGCTATTTTTTAAAAAAAATCACTTTAAATATTTTTTTTTATTTTTTTTTTTTTTTTTTTTTTCCTTTTTTTTTTTTTTTTTGTCTTTTTCCGTGTCCGGCAACGGATCACAACCCTCAGTGTTGCCCCCGTACCGGACCGGGAACGGCAAAGGGGTCGCAACCCTCGGCGTTGCTCCCACGCCTCGCTCAGCCAGTGAGCGGGAACCGGTCCGTATGTGGAATCCAAACCCTCAGCGGGAGCACCACCACACTCGCAAGCGGCGCACTATAGCAGTGCGCCACCGGGCTGGCCCTATTTTCTTGCATTTATTGCATGAACAAATTGATGTATGAGTGAGTGAGTAGTTTAACCACAATATTGTTCTTGCTGAATTAAGGAGCCAGGGACTTGAAAGGACAAGTGGTCCGATGATTTTACACCTCCACAAACCTAAGAGAACCTCCTTACTACAGAAAATATGTTTCTCTCATTTGATTATTATGATATGCACAGATAGTTGTGATGTCTGAAGGAGGGTCTGGGGAGCCCAATAGTCAGCCTCAACCCACACAGTTCTTTTACCAGGTTCTTGACTCTGACACAGGAAAGAATTCAGGGCAGAGTCACAGTAGAAAGTGACAACAAGTTTAATATAACAGATAAGAAATACAGGTTCCACAGAGAGAGTGCAGCATAGCTCCAGAGACTGAGCAGGGCCCACACCAAGTTTAACACAAAAGTAAGTTCAGTATGGACACCAAGTCTAACACAAAAGCAAGAAAAACATACTTCAAGTTCAGTACAAAGTGCAGGCTGGCTCAAGAGAATGAGCAGCTGCTTGCTAAAATTAAGTTAGATACGAAGTAAAATATACACACCTCAGCCAGTAAAGTGAAGTGCAGGTTTCCTCTAGGAAAGTGAGCAACAATTCTGCCTTTGGCTTGGATTTGGGTTTTACGGTTTCTCTATCTAATGAATATTCAATTAAAGGGGTAGATCCCAGTTATATGCACCAGAATGGTCTGCATTCTCTATTGAGCATGCCCAGCCACTAGATTGCATAAGCCAGCCCCCTGTGGTTTTATTTTCCTTGTGTTGGTGTTAAAAATAGATCTATCTGGCAACAGTAAATTTCCTCCAGGGGAGAACTCAGAAGAGGGGGCCTGAGACCTCAGGGAGTGACTGAAAACCCAGAGGCATGTCCTGAAACCTGAGCCTAGAGGAACTGATCACCTCCTGTATCAGTTGGAGTCACTAAAATACAACGTGTAGATACATGGACACCAGTTTCAGAAACATAATATATAGGTTGTAAGAAATCTACAAGAACTGGGTCATTAGATTGTAAGATGAGGACACACATCAAAGGAGTGGCATGATTAGAACTGTGCCAGAAGAAGTTAATGAGGTGAAAATATTAGGTGTTAGTTCCAAAGAAAAAAATAATGAGGGCCTGTACTAGACAAATAGCAATAGGAATAGAAAAAATAAAGTTCATGAATTTTAACCAGTTAGCAAATATTTATTGTGTTGTAGTGAGTTACTGTGTACTCACAGGGAGAGGCAGGAAACACCAAGGCTTAAAACAGGAAAACAGAGTTTATTGATATGCTGGCATTGTCTCAGTGGACTCAAGTCCAAAGGCTGAACACCCCAACATAGTGGGGCAGTTAATTTTATATCATAGTATTTCTGGGTTTTTGTAATCAAGCAAGAGCAGTGATCTTACAATCTTATGTGGTTATGACTTTGTATTGTGGAAAAATACAGCAAGAGAAGCAGGCTGAAAAATTTTGTTTTAGCAGTCTGTGGTAACAACAAGGTGAGACCTAGGGGGCCTGCTGCTGCAGCATGGTGTTAGCAAGTCTGTGATAACCACAGGGTGAGAGAAGGTGGGGCTGCATGACATCCAGTTGGGGGTCCTGGCTATACCATAGCATGGCACAGTATGGATGCCTAATGGCCACAGCCAGGCTGGACAGAGCTGGGTAAGTGCAAGTGCCTCAGTTAATCTCCAAAAGCACTAATTTGAATTCTATGAGGAAAGTCTACATTGATAAATGAAGCGTGATCCCCAATTCTGCCTACCTTTTGGCCTTGCTCTGTGCTCTGTGAGGCTGATCACTATGGACTGTGTTTCCAGAGCTACTTTGTCCTTTATTGATTTTGACCGATGGGGGACACCAGTAGAAGATCAGAAGAAAGGAAGGTGGGATAAATTATCTCCTTTTTAATCCCAGCTCCTTCCTCACCTCACCAGGGTTTTGGCAGCAGCTGGATCTGTCTAAGGCACAGATAATTTCTAGCAACTCCTAATCCACATGCCCAAGTCTTGCCAGACTCTGCTAACACCATTTCTTTTCTGTGCCCTGCAAACATGAATGGTAATAACCGTCAAATGAAGCTAGTCATTAGGGCCTTGTAACTGCTTGTTGGTTCATTAAACCTACCCAAGCCTATGAAATTGTCCCTTCATTAAACTATGACATGTTTACTCTTTTTTATATTAGTAGTGCAGTGCTATTTACAATAGCCAAGAGTTGGAACCAGCCTAAATGCCCATCATTGGATGAGTGGATAAGGAAAATATGGTATATCTACACAATGGAATACTACTCTGCTATACAAAAGAATGAAATACTATCATTCACAGCAACATGGATGAACTTACAGAAAATTATATTAAGTGAAATAAACCAGGCACAGAAAGAGAAATACTTCATGTTCTCACTTATAGTAGAAGCTAATAAAAATAAATAAATAAATATACAAAGAAATAAATGGGGGTGGGTGAAAAATGCACAACAATTACAATAATTGCTTGAACTTGTTAAGTGTACAGATATGATATTAATGGGGGGGAGGAGGAATTGGTAAAGGGACATGAAAATCAACTACATTGTATATTGATAAATTAAAAATTAAAAATTAATTAATTAATTAGTTAATTAAAAACACACATCATGAAATTCACCACGTTAATCATTTCTAAGTTTACTATTCTGTAGTTTTATGCATATTCACATTGTTGTTTAACCAATCTCCAGAAATTTTTTGTCTCTCAAAACTGAAACTCTATCCCCTATAAGTAACAACTCCCCATTTCCCTCTTCCTCCAATCCTTTTAACCCCCATTCCTCTTTTTGTTTCTGTGAATTTGTCTATTTTATATAACTCATATAAATAAAATCATACACTATTTGTCTTTTTGTGACCGTCTTATTGTTCTTAGCATATCATTCTCAAGGTTTATCCATGGTGTAACATATGTCAGAATTTCCTTCCTCTTAAATGATAAATGATATCCATTTATACATACTAAATTTTGTTTATCTATTCATCTGTCGATGGAAATTTGGGTTGCTTCCATATCTTGGCTATTGTGAATAGTGCTGTTGAGTGTGCAATCTCTTTTTCACTTCTCCTGCCTAACAAACCCTTTTTTTCTCATTTTATCATTTCTTTGCCATACTGTTTCTCCTGCCATATATGCTGTCACATTTTCTGGGTGTGATATCAACTTTTCTCCATGTTTGCTTTCATCTTTCTGTTTCTGTTTCACACATTCATAACACCTATAGGTAACATGACTGTCTAAGTCCCAAACATGCTCCTTTCTACATTATGTTCCCTATAGGTTACCGTCCTTCAACACTCAAAAATAAATGTGTCAGTAACCACCTTATGCAGCTTCATGGTTTCTAAAGAAGATTTAATTCTTGTGATTTAATTTAATGAGGAAGATAAATTAAGACTTATTTTCAAAATATTCACTTTTTGTAATGGTGTAACTGCTCATCTGATTCTAGAAGAAATATGATTGAGGCCAACACTGAGACCCAATGACACTCATTGAAACTGACTCCTAGAATAGAACATGAAATGAGAAACCAGCAAGTCTTAATGACCAACAACCTATGTCAATCATCCTTAATAATTTGCTTGATATTGCAGCTTAAATTCTATGCATGTGGGTGTGTAGTGGCATGGTTTATGTTGGTATGAGTTGCAGCAGTTACAAATCAGATAAGTTTCCTATTGCCAATTTCCTTAATCTTTGTGGAGGTAAATTCAGACATCTTTTTAGAAATGGTTGTATCTGGCTATGTGTTGCAAATAAGTAATATAAGGCCAGGATCACAGCAACGTATATTTGATACACAACTACCTGTTTGCTAAGTCATTTTGAGAAGTGGGAAATCTCAGTCAAATCTGTCATTCCATTAAGATTGAATTGCAACTCTTGGCTATTGTAAATAGAGCTTCAATAAAAATGGGAGTATAAGTGAACCTTTGACATGATGATTTCCATTCATTTGGGTATATGCCCAGGAGTGGGATTTCTGGATCATATGGCAGTTCTATCTGTAGTTGTTTGAGGAAACTCCATACCATTTTCCTTAATGGTTGCACCAATTTACAGCCCCACCAATAGTGTAGGAGGGTTCCCCTTTCTCCACATCCTCACTAGCATTTGTTATTCTCTGTCATTTTGATAATAGCCAGTCTAACTGGTGTTAAGTGATATCTCAGTGCTGTTTTGACTTGCATTTCCTTGATGTTGAGTGATGTTGAGCATTTTTTCATGTGTCTGTTGGCCATTCATATATTTTCCTTTGAGAAATGCCTATTCAGCTCCTTTGTCTATTTTTTAAATAGGGTTATTTATTCTTTTACTGTTAAGTTGTTTGAATTCCTTGTATTTTCTAGACATTAATCCTTTGTCAGATGCATAGTTGGCAAATATTTTCTCCCAATCTATAGGTTATTGTTTCACTCTGTTAATTGTTTCTTTTGCTGTGCAGGAGCTTTTTCATTTGATATAATCCCTAAATGTTCATTGTTGGATTACTGGATAAGGAAAAAGTGGTATATTGATACAAAAGAATCCTATTCTGCCATAAAAAAGAAGGAAATACTGCCATTCACAGCAACATGGATGAACTTACAAAAAGTTATGTTAAGTGAAATAAGCCAGGCATGGAAAGAGAAATACTCCAATCCTCACTTATAAGTGAGAGTTAAATAAATAAATAAATAAATAAATTTTAAAACAGGAAAGAAAGACACAATAATCATAATAATACATTGAAATTTCAAAATAAGAACAGAACTGAAGTTACCAGAGGTAGGAAAGGAAGGAATTGTTAAAGGGCCACAAAAATTGATCACATTGTATAACAAAGAATATACTAATTATCATTATTTGAACATCACATATTGCACACAGTTATTGACATTCAGTGCTGTACCGCACAGATATGGGCAATTGACTGTTTCAATAAAAAAAATAATTAAAAATAAAATAAAATCACTTGCATTGCTGTTTACTAAATATTTTCACAAAATTGACTCACTTTTTGCTTAAATAAATTAATACAACAAAAAAAATCAATGATATTAAGAAAAAAGATTGAATTGCAAATTCAGGCTTTTGGTCAGTAACATGCAGATATAAGTAACCTGGTATGTGCTTCACTTTTTCTAGTCTTCTCAGTATAAACTAAGTCCAAAAAATAAGCAACATTCTTACATCCATTAATTTTTCTATACAGCGGGTTCTAGTATGTAATATAATAAATGTAATGTAGCTAGAAAAATGACTAATTTCATTCATAACTAGTGGTTTTTCTCCATGAAGGTGCCATTCATGGAAAAAATACTTATGTTGATGGTTTTGAACTGGTTGATTTCATACAGTGTTTTCTCCACTTTTAACTTCTTATACACATATAAGATTCAAAGAAATCCATTAGCGATTTAATCAAATGAATGTGGATCAAGAATATCCTCAAATGTTTGTTTTAAGATGGCGACAGGTCTGGAGCAGCCGTGCCAGGAGACAGCGCGACCCTGAGAAGTGAGCGCTGTGATACCAGAGTACTATTTGCATTTCCAAGAGCAACAAAAATGAATAAATCTTTGAACAACGAACCTACAATGACAGACAAGCAACAACAGGTTCGAGGCTTTAGGGCCGACACAAAAGAAGACTCCTGAGAGCACCCAAGCCCTGCTGCAGGTTTGAGCGAGCAGCCCGAGACAACAAAGGCCAAGTAAGTCAGCAGAGACGAGACAGAAACGGAGTGGAAGGCACTGGACCGGCCCAACTCTGCAAGCTCTGTGAGTCACCCCCAGTCCAGCCCCACTTGTGGGGCAAAGCCCGACTGCTCCCTGCCCGCCTGGCTCCCGCCTACCAC
>NW_007731489.1:163476-164299 GCF_000696425.1 Galeopterus variegatus
GAGGTGTCGGTGACGGGCCATAATAATCATATACAGTGTATATTGACAAAATTAAAAAAATTAAAAATAAAAAAATAAAAATAAATAAAAAAAAAGAAATCAAGCAGGAAATCAAAAAATTTATCAAAACGAATGAAAATAATGATACATCATACCAAAACTTGTGGGATACTGCAAAAGCAGTAATAAGGGGGAAATTTATTGCATTAAATGCTTACCTCAGAAAAATGGAAAGATGGCAAGTGAACAACCTAACACTGCACCTTACAGAACTAGAAAAACAAGAACAATCCAAACCTAAAGTTAGCAAATGGAAAGAAATCATCAAGATCAGATCAGAACTTAAAGAAATTGAAACCCAAAAGAAATACAAAAGATCAACGAATCAAAAAGTTGGTTTTTTGAAAAGATAAATAAAATCGACAAACCGTTAGCACAGCTAACAAAAAAAAGAAGAGAGAATATTCAAATAACAAAAATTAGAAATGAAAAAGGTGATATTACAACTGATCTATCTGAAATTCAAGGAATCATTCCACTATACGCCAACAAGTTTGAAAATCTGGAGGAAATGGATAAATTTCTGGACTCACACAAGCTTCCAAAACTAAGCCAAGAAGATGTAGAAAACCTGAACAGACCAATAACAATAAAGGAGATTGAAGCTGTTATCAGAAAGCTCCCAACAAAGAAAAGCCCAGGAACAGATAGATTCACAGCAGAATATTACCAAACATTCAAAGAGGAATTGACACCGATTCATTACGAACTATTCCAAAAGATTGAAACAGACGCAAATCTCCCAAACTCATTCTATGAAGCA
>NW_007731489.1:169585-198558 GCF_000696425.1 Galeopterus variegatus
AGGGATCTATCCAGCTAGAAGATGTAACAATCATAAACATGTATGCACCCAATACTGCAGCTCCCAGATATATAACACAAACACTCTTAGATTTAAAGAAAGAAATAGGACCTAATACATTAATAGTGGGTGATCTGACACCCCCTCTCTCAGTTTGGGACAGATCTTCCAGACAACAAGTCAGCAAAGAGACACAGGATTTAATCCTCACCTTAGAACAACTGGACCTGGCAGATATATACAGAACATTTCAACAACTAAATATTATACTTTCTTCTCAACAGCTCATGGAACCTTCTCCAGAACAGACCGCAGATTAGGTCACAAATCTAGTCTCAGCAAATTTTTAAAAAATGAAATCATTCCAAGTATCTTTTCAGACCACAATGTAAAATAAATAAAATAGACAAACCATTAGCTAGGTTAACAAAAAACAAAAAACAAACAAAAAAAAATAGAGAAGACCCAAATAACAAAAATCAGAAATGAAAAGGGAGACATTACAACTGATACTGCAGAAATACAAAAAGTCATTAGTGACTATTAGAAACAACTGTATGACAACAAATATGAAAACCTGGAAGATATGGATAAGTTTTTAGACACATATAAATTACCAAGACTGAACCAATAAGAGATAGAAAAGCTGAACAGACCAATAACAGGCAAAGAGATTAAAGCAGTTACTAGCAATCTTCCAAGAAAGAAACGTTCAGGTCCGGGTAGCTTTACAGCTGAATTCTATCCAACTTTTAAAGAGGAGTTAATACCAATTCTCCTCAAACTATTCCAAACAATTGACACAGAAGCTACTCTCCCAAAATCATTTTATGAGGCCAAAATAACTCTGATACCAAAACCAGAAAAAAACACAACAAAAAAAGAAGTTTACAGGCCAATATTCTTGAGGAACCTAGATGCAAAAAATCTTCAACAAAATATTAGCAGTCAGAATGCAGCAACATATAAAAAAAATTATACAATATAGTCAAGTGAGATTCATCCCAGGGATGCAAGGATGGTTCAACATATGAAAGTAAATAAATGTGATACGTCACATCAACAAACTAAAGGACAAAGACCATATGATTATCTCAATAGATGCTGAAAAAGCATTTGACAAAATTCAACATCCCTTCATGATAAAGACTCTCAACCGATTAGGTAGAAAAGGAAAATACCTCAACACAATAAAAGCCATTTATGACAAGCCTACCACCAGTATCATTCTCAATGGGGAAAAACTGAGGGCCTTTCCCTTAAGAACAGGAACAAGACTAGGATGCCCACTCTCACTACTTCTACTTAACAGAATACTGGAGGTAATAGCAAGAGCAATCAGGCAGGTGAAAGAAATAAAGGGAATCCAGAAAGATGAAGTCAAACAGTCCCTGTTTGCAGATGACATGATACTGTATATAGGAAAACCTANGAGCTAAAAATAAATAAATAAATTCACACACATACATACACACACACACACACAAAAAAAAAACGGGGGGCATAGGAGAGGAAGATATAACAACCACAATTTTTTTGAAGTTCTTAAAGCAAATGGAAAGGACACGCTTGGGTGGGAGGGGGGAGAGGGAGGAGGGAGGGAGGTTTCGGTGATGTGACATAATAATCAACTACATTGTATATTGACAAAATAAAAAAAATGATACATTGATATACAATATATTAACCTGTGGGATATCAATCTTAAGGATGTGATCAAGGTAAAATTCATAGGCTTAGACACTATTATCAATGAACATGAAAAAATGAAAGTAAGTTAATTAAATTCCTAGTTAAAAGCTAGTAAACAACCAAAGTAAGAGAAAAGAAAGCACAGTGAAGAAAATCATGAAAACAGATTAGTAATGTAAAGAACAAAAATAATAGATCTAATAAATCAAAATCTATTTTTTGAAAAATGTTAACAACATACGCAAACCACTAGCTAACTTAATGAAGAAAAAAAAGCGAGAAAGTACGAATACATAAAACAAGAAATGACAAGAGAGAAATAACCATTGGGAAAAAAACACTGAAATAACTGTTAGAAAAAATTTTAGGATTCTATTTTGTGGACATCACTGCAAATAAATTTTAAAACCTCAGTGAAATGAGTAATTTACCAGGCAAATACAGTTTACTAATCTTGTATCCATTAGAGACAGAAAGCTTAAATACACTAATTTCCTTAGAAGAAAAAAACTCATTAAGGAAGTGCCCTACCAAAACAGCACTGGGCCCAGATGGTTTCATAGTGAAACCTTCAAAGACTAGAGTGTGCAAATGCTTTGTAAATTTTTCTAGAGAACTAAAAAGGAAGAAAAACTTCATAATTCTTTTTATATATGTGTGTAACATCAATACCTAAACTTGATAAAAACAATGCAAAGTAAATTATAAGCTAATATCATTTATCAATATTTATGCAAAAAAACTAAATGAAATATTAGAAAACATAATCCAATGCCACAATAGAGGAATGACACACCATAACCAGGTGGTATTTATTCGAGGAAAGAAAAGCAGGTTCATTATTAAGGAATCCATTAATGTAATACACCATATCAATACATTTATGAAGAAAAACATATAATTATCTCCATAGATGCTAAAAAAAGCCTTCCAACAAAATTCAATACTCTTTCTTGATTAAAAAAAACACTCAAGAAAATAGAAATCAAGGAATACTTCCTATTATGAACTGAATATTTATGTTCTTCCAAAACATATATGCAGAAGCCCCAGTCCTCAATATGACTATAATTGAAGGTAGGGCCTTTAAGGAGGTAATTAAAATCAAATGAGTTCATAATAATGGGGCCCTAATCCAATAGGATTAGTGTCCTTATAAGAAAAGACATGAGAGGGCTGACCCCATGGCGCACTCGGGAGAGTGAAGCGCTGGGAGCGCAGCAGCGCTCCCACTGAGGGTTCTGATCCTATAAAGGGATGGCTGGTGCGCTCACTGGCTGAGCGCAGTGCGGGCGACACCAAGCCAAGGGTTGCAATCCCCTTACCAGTCACAAAAAAGACAAAAAAAAAGAAAAGACATGAGAGAGCTTGTTTTCTCTCTTCCCTGTTCTCCAACCCCATCACGTGAGGACACAGCAAAAAGTTGACCATCTACAATCCAGGAAGAGAGTCCTCACTAGGAAATGAATTGGCAGGCACCTTGATCTGGGCCTTATAGCTTCCAGAATAGTGAGAAAATAAATCACTGTAGTTTAAGCCACCCAGTCTATGGCATTTTGTTATGGCAGCCCAAGTAAAGACACTTCCTTAACATTTCCACTGAGATCAGGAACAAGACAAGGATGCCCACTCTCTCCACTACTGTTTAACATAGTACCAAACTGGAGTTATTGGCTAATGCAGTTAGATAAGATAAATCAATCACAGGCATAAGACTTAGAGAAAAAGTAAAACTATATGTGTAAATGTGATTGTGTATCTGGAAATCCCTAAAAAGTGAATGATAAAACTAACTGAAACAATTTTTTTAAAACTTCACTAAAGTAGCAGGATATAAAATCAACACTCAGAAATATCTAGTCTTCATATAATTAGGAGCCAGTTAGAACATAGAATGGCAAAACAAAACCACCTCCACGTACAGTAGCAACAAAGACAAGATATTTAGAAATAAGTTTAGCAAAAAATGTGTAAACCCTACATGAGAAAAAGTTTAAAACACTCCTAAGAAGATAACAAAAGTAAATGTGAATAAATGGAAAAGACACCTCTTGTACTTGAACAGGATGACTCAACATAATAAAGTTAATTTATAAACAACACAATCCCAATAAAAATACCAACAGGCTTATATATGCAGTTAGACTACTTGATAGTAAACTTGATGTGAATAAGTAAGCATGCAAGAATTGCCAGGAAAACACTCAAAACGAGCATCTCAGAAGAGAGACCAGCTCTATCTATAGCCTCTGTAAATAAAATGGTGAGGTTCCGATATGTTAATAGAGAGTGGAACACAACAGAAAGTACAGAAGTAGACCCAAGTACACTTTAGTATATGATAAAGGTAGTATTCCAAACTACTGGGGGGAGGGGGGGGCAAATATAAACTATTAAAAGCTTGGTCATGGGACAAATAGTTACTCATATAGAAACATACAATTAAATCTACACTTCATATCATACAAAAGAAAAAAACCAAATGTACCAGGGATCTAAATATAAAAAAATGAAACTCTATAATTATACTAGAAAAAAACGGGTAAATTTATCTTTAACTGGGATGTAGGGAAAGGCTTTCTAATTATGACCTGGAATCCATATGCAATAAAAACAAAAAGATTGACAAATCTACAATTTTAAACGTTTGCATGGTAAAAAAATACCATAACCAAGTTCCATAAACAGAATCAACTGACAAACCAAGAGAAATTATTTGCAGTTTATACAATGACAGGCTAATATCCCTAAAAGGTAATAAAAGTACTCCTAAAACCTGAGAGAAACAAAGACCAAAAAAGTTTACCAAAAAATGGGCAAAAGACATGAGGATACAAAAAGTGTGTGTGTGTGTATGGGGGTGGGGGGGACACAAAAATGGACCATCAACATATGAAAAAAAAAATCAATCTCAATAACAGTAGCAGAAATGCAAACTACAACTAAACTATTCTGGGATACTATTTCTTACTTATCAATTGGCAAAATATAAAAAGTGTGACAATACACTCTGCTGAGAAGGCTGTGGGGAAATAGGCATTTTTTGCATTCCTGGTAGAAATGGAAACTGGCACAACCTCTACAGAGGGGAATTTGGCAATATCTAATAAAACTATGTATACATTTACCTTCTGATCCAGCAACTGCACTTCAAGAATCTACTCTAAAGACACACCTCCAAGAATACAAAAACAGTTTGTAACTATAAAAATTGGAAGCAACCATTATATCCATCCATAAAAGGAATGATTAACTAAACTACGGTATATCCACACTATGTAGCTGTAAAAAGAATAAGAACTATAATGAAGTAGAGTGACTGTTAGGTGGGGGGAAAAGTAAAGTACAAAAGAATACTATGTTAGATTTTGTATAAAAAAGAAGAAGAAATATGAAAATATAAATATGTCATTTGTACAAATAAGAAGTACAGAAAAGATAAAACAAAGACTAATGCAGTTGGTTAGCAGCAAGGGGTGGGTGGAGATGGAGTGGAAAAGACAGAAGAAATGGCCTGTAGTGGACAGGAATGGCACTAATCTAAGTATATCTTTTCGTAAGTTCTAACTTTGAATACACATGTTTCACATATTCAACAAAAGAAAAAGAAAACAATAAGGATGGAGGAAAAAGCCTATAATGAAATACAAACAGGAACAAATGAGCCAAACAATATTTCAAATGAATAACATAACCATATTGAAGGGTAGGAGGTGGTGGGTAGAGAACTAGCCCAAATAATTTTTGAAGACAGACTATATTTCCTCAGCTTAAAACTCTATAAACAAACATGAATTCTAAGTAGTAGGCTCCTTCCATTTAGAGCCACAGTTAGCAAATCTGATACTATTTTCTGGTTATGGCACTGATCAAATAAGTAAATATACTGTTGCTAATGAAAGCTAAATTTTTCACTGTCAGAGAAGTGACTTATAAAGATGAATAGGAAAAGGACAGAATGAACTCTATAATGGTGGGTTAGGATTAAAGGTATCAGCAGGAACACACACTTTTTAATATACATATAGATGCATGTATGTATATGAGGGTACTTCAAAAAGTTTGTGGAAAAATGGAATTAAAAGATAATATGAATCTTCTTGAAGACTCTTTGTACATATACTTTTTGTATACGTACAAGAACTTTTTGAAGACCCTTTGTATATATACATATATCTACTTACTAACTCTGTTGATGTGGCATGGCAGGCATTAGTCTAAACCTAGCAACTAGACATTGATTTCTAATGCCATTCTCTACTAAAAAGAACCAGGCTTCCTTGAAGAAATGCTGGGGCAGGGCAACTACAAGATAAATGTAGAATATCCCATGCCAGAATGTAAGAAAGTCCTCAGAGAATGATGAGATCACAAAAGGACATGGGAGCTAGCTTGAAGAGGCTCCCACTGGAAATTTGGGAAAATCTGAGCATCAAAATAAACAATAATAAAGGGTTATAAGCCATGGACTAATCTAAGAATCCACTGAATCCACAATGATGTTAAACAAACAAACAAGAGAGAGGGGAGAGCTCTCTTTTTTCAGTAAAAAGTAAACCAATAAACATAGAAAGAAAGATGAAAGTGGAAAATCACCATTTGGCAATTATCACAATAACTGACTTAGACAAGACTCTTTAATGGATAACAAAACCAGTGGGAACAAGTTTGATGAGTAACAGGATATTTACATCATTTCAAAGAGTATCCCCATAACATATGTACTGATTACAAAGAAAAACCATAGGTACCATGCAGGAACCTGGCAAACATCACCTTAGCCAAGAGATCAAAGTTAATTTAACCTCACCAGTAATGGGACAAATCCACACTGTGTGCCATGATATGATGCACTGAGAACATCACTTCTGTGGTGATCCTGCCAAAAGTCCACAACCTAAATCTAATCACCGGGAAGCATCAGACAACTAAACTAAGGAACATCCTGCAAAATAATTAGCCCATTACTTCAAAAATGTTAACACCAAGAAACACAAAGAGAAACCAAGGAACTTTAATCTCCAGAGTAATGGAGACTTGTAATTTTCTTTTGCTATAAATAGAATTTATATTTTGCGACAAGTATAAATAAAATAAAGTGTAGGATCCAATGAAATAAAGCATGCCAAGGCTTGCTTACACTAAGAGACACCTATTCCAGAGCCAGACTGCTTAGGTCTGAATCCTGCTTAGCCATTTACTAGTTGTGTGACCTTGGGCAAGTGACTTAACCTCTCTATGCCTCAGTTCTCTCATCAGTAAATGGGTATAAAACATTATCAACCTCTAGGGTTCTTGTGAAGACTAAATAATTGATAAAAGCACTTCGAATAGTACCTGGCACATAGCAAGCACTGTATATATATATTGTATATTATATTTCATATTAGCCAGAGCCTTTGCAGAAAAAAAACTAAAAATTTTATTAGCTATCATTATCATCATTAAAAGAAAAAGTTAAGATTAATAATACAGCATTTTTAAAACTTTAATTTCCACCTTTACAGAGCATCTACTATGCCTCCAACACCAGACAATAAAGAAAAATAAAAAAAAATAATGTAAACTTCAAGGCTCAATAGAGTTTTCTCATTCCAATACAATCTGCCTAAAAAGAGACAGAATTCAGATGTACAGAGCCAATTTTAACTCTATCCTTAAACACAAAGTGTCTATCAATGTCTTGAAGCGAAATGAGTAATACTACGAGTTATTTCACAAAGATTTCTAAAAAGTTTAGCAATTTAGAAAGCAGTTATATAAAATTATAATAAAATCATGTTACTAAATAATATTACACATTATTATGTCTTTCTAAGAGAACAGGAAATAACTGTCCAACTGCTAAGTGAATCAAACTACCTTAATTAAAACACATTCTAATGAGTTTATGATTTTAAAAAATGATTCCTTGAGAAACCATTCTCCCATTCACTTCCTTTTACTGATTATTCCATAATTCTATCCTTCAAGGGGGAAAAAAAATCCCTAAAATTAATACCAATGTACATAAAACCAAAAACCTAACCTTTATACCAATATAGGAATTATTTTAATTAAAAAAATGCAGCTCATATGGGCCTGCCTTTTTTCAGAAGGGGCAGTGAGAAAAGATGATACAGGAAAAAGAGGATTCAGTACCATTATCACTGGAACCTTGATGTCCACAATGTATCTGTTTCCATCCTGTAATTCTCTGCAGATCTATGTCAACCAGAATGTTAAATGACTATTCTTGAATGATATTTATTTCTCTGTGATACATCAGAAAACTTACCTTTCTACCACCAACCATAGACTTCTACCAAAATGGAGGACCAGTGGGTACCTGGCAGGTGGTGATGGGAGGGTGGGGGGAAGGGTGCAAACTAAAGTCCCACAGGAAGCATCATCACTCAGTCACCTTGACCTTTCTGCAGCTTTCCACTCACCCATGTGGAGAGAGAATAAGGAAAAAGCAAAAACAATGGAAATAAGGAATTAAACACCTGTTACACACCAAACACTGCAAAGTATTATGCCATTTAATGTTCAGATGGTACAGTAGATGACTTTGCAGTTGGGTAGGTTCACTGATTTGCAGAAAGGACTCTCAGCAAGTAACTCCTGGAGCTGTGACTAGAACACAGTGAGCGATTTAAAAACTGTGCTCAAAATTTTTCCCATGTCACTCTTCCTTTCCAGCAACAGGGCCCCTGTTTATTGTCCAAATATACAAATCTCTTTCCTTCTTTTGTTTAAAAAGAAAAACACATTTCATTATAAGAATTTTCAAAAATACACAGAAATAGAGAAGAGAATGTAAGAATTCATATGTGCCCAATACCCATCCTCACCACCGTGCCATTCTTGTGTCACCTGCTCCTCTCCCTACCTTTTTTTTCCTGAAATACTTAAAAATAAATCCTAGACATTTCATTTAAACTTCAAAATATCTCTAATAATTTAGAACTTTAAAAAAAATTATAACATTGCCACATCTAAAACAATCATTCCTTACTATCACCGAATGCCCAATTCCTCTTAAAATATCTCTGATAATCTTTAAAATGTCTTCTTTTAGTTGGTTAGCTGAAATTAAGATCCAAACAAGGTCCACACCAGTTTTGGAAGATATGCCTCAATGTTCAACAGTTCCTTCCCCCTCTTCCTTTCTTTTTTTAAAATGCTATTTATATGTTAACAAACTAGGTCATTTGTTCTATAGAATTTTTCATATTCTTTATTTAATCCTTAAGGTCAGTATAGTATATTTCTCTATCTCCTTTATTTTCTATAAAGTGCTAGAGGCTTGACCAGATTGTGGTTCACCTTTTTTCATTGTTGTTTCACGGATGCTCCAGTGGTACTGTCTACTCTCTACTGCATCCTCAGGAGGCACTTACCAGCCAGATGTCTTCTATTAGTACCACATCCAGAGGTGATTTGAGTTCCCACAAGTTCATCCAACACCTTATAGGAAGGTATTTTAAAAAGTTCATGAAAACATTTGTATTATCTTTCAATTCTATTTTTCCACAAACTTTTCTTTTGAAGTACCCTCATATTCATGGAACTATGCATGTGATCAAACTACAATGTTAATCAAGAGTTGACTGAGAGACAACAGAGGTTATCACTCAGCAGCCAGGGACACAGGGCAGGAATATGTCATCTGGTAGATAACAGGCCAAAAAGTAGAGAAGAGATGAAGGATTTGGCTAGAGATGGAGAGGCCACAGAATGAACATAGTATGTTTTCTAAAGAATGGGATACTGGGTTCCTATAGTTCTGAAAGATATTTCACACAGCTAGGAATAAGTGATTCCAATAAACTCACAGAAAATTCAAGAGTCCTTAATTTCATGATATTAGTTCACCAAAACAGCCTTATAAATGTTTCCACCGTTCTTGCTTATGAGAAAGGTACTGATCTCTAAGCCAAAGTTCTAAACCTTGGCTGCAAAGCAGATTTTCCTGGGAAGCTTTTAAAATACTGAGGGTTTGGTCCCATCCAATAAATTCTCATTCAATTGGTCTAGAATGGGGATCAGGTATAGAGTATTTGTTTAAAAGTCTCCTCAGGTGACTCCAATATGAGCTGTAATTGAGAACCACTGCTCTTAAGAATAACAATAACAACTACTATTCACTAAGCATATACTGTGTGTCAGGTACTGTTCTACGCACTTTACATGTACTAGTTCATTTCCTATTTTACAAATGAGAAAACAGAGAGGTCAGGTAACCTGCCCCAGGTCACACAGCAAGCTAACGGCAGTTATGCTTTAATCACAGAAATCTGGATCCAAAACTCATGCTCTTAATTGCCATGTCATACGGCCTCCTAAAATAAATTATACTTGTATTCTTCAACTGCAAATATAATGATCAAAGGAAAACATAAAAAATGAGACAATTAACTTCTTCCTTCATAAAATTGGCATCTTGGGCAAAGGTACCAACACAGGCTTATTAGAAAAGTAAATAAACAGGGTAAAGAGACAAGAATTTTTTCTTCCCAAAAGATTCAAATTTCAGATTTCCACATTTTCAATGGTTTCCCACGTCACTTTATGTAGCATCGTAATTCAATGTTAAGAATCAAAAATTGCTTTATTTTTAAAACTTGAGGCAATGATGTATTACACGTCCATTTAAAAGAAAATGTCCTACCTATTTCAGTTCTGCTGACTCCAATTCCATTATAAATTCTCAAGTAATTAAAGTGGCAAGAATCAGAATCTTCAATGTCAAAGTCACCAAACTTGATTCGAACTCTCTCTCCCAGCTTTACTCGGATCTCCCACTCGCAAACAGTGCTGTTGGGATAGGTCTGTGGGTAGTTTATGGACGTAAGGGTTCCACTTTCAGGGCCCAGTACAGTGTGTCCACATCCATCACCTTTAAAAAAAGTTAAAAGAATGATAAATTGTCCTTACACTTTAACTTATACTATAGTAATCACGATTTTTTGTGAGGATTTTAAAATGTGTATGACATATTGGGGTCGTTTATACCACCAATACTTTCTTTACACAAGATGAAACAATGACATACCTCTTAGGAGCCAAGAGAAGCCAAGTCAGGTCAAAATAATCAGTGATAACCTATATAACTTATAAGTTCAAAGAACTTTCAAATCTGAACAAATAAAAGTAAGCATAACTTAGCAATAATTAAATATATATACATATAATAAATCCAATCTTTAAAAGAGTATCAATTTATAGTAATTGTTCAAAGTAAATGTAAAATATAAAAATATGTGATCAGCTTCATTTATTTATTCACAAATATCACGAACTCCCAAAATCTTTGTGAGAAGCTGAATGATTTCTAAAACACACTTAATATATACTAAAGACTATGCAGATTACTGGTCATATTATAGATTACAAGGCATTCCTTCTTCAAGGTGTTAAAGCAATATTTAATGAAGTTTAATTTTATATTCTACTGAAATTTGACTTTCTAGTAGTCCCTCCCCCAAAATGTTATTTTTCGCCTATAGAATGAAGAGAAAAAAAGTAACAGTTTAATTAGGAAAAATGACCTTTATACCTTGGTAGCAGCACTATTTGCTCCAGAAATTTCTTCAGCAACTGGATATAGAAACTAAGGTAACTTAACATATTGTTTGTAAAAATGAAATATTTGCATCCTTCCCTTTATCACAAAGTTTGTCTTTTTACAGAGCACCCATAAGGAGGCATTAATGTTCATTTTGAAGTTTCAGCAGCTTCTCCAATTGTACTGTTCAGCATTCTGTAACAACGGGATTCAAATGGATCTTTGGAATAGGATGATGAATGTACCCTTTTAAAATAATAGCATTTTCTCTTTCCAAAGAGTTATTTATAATCACCTTTTGCAATAGTATGGTATATATACAAAAGTACCATACAAAAGGCTACATTAAAAGAGACACTGCTGGGTTTTAACCTCAATATGGACACAGACAGCTGTAAAAGAATTTTCAATTATCTTCATCTATTATTTTTAAAAACAATGTAGTGCTGACATCATTTTCTAAAATAAATAAAAGCTTTTAAAAAGCCTATGAATAAGAAGTTCACATAGTATTTAGCAAGTAGTGGATACTAAATAAATGTTTATCGATTAAATGAATAAGAAAACTGTACATTATCCCTTGAAAAAGTAATTTCAAGCTAGTGTCTAACTTTAATAAAGGAAAAACTCTGCACCTAAATTCTTATGACAATACTTAAAAAGCCATATTCTTTTCTGATAAAGAAATCTTATTCTCAAGTTCATGTTAGCATTGCTCCCCAGTCTCCTTTTAAAGATCAACAACAGAAATCTGGCTCCCTAAACAAATATCTCTCATATGAAGTTCAGCTTTTAATCAACATTAAACTTTAGCTATCTTCTACACCTGCTTTCATTTTACACACAACTAGGCATAGAAGCTCAATAATATAAAAATATATAAAGTCAGAATGGAATAAACATGTTGAGGTTTTGTGCAATATGATCACCGATCTTTTGCAAATATAAAACTTAGGATGTCACACAATTCAGAAAAGAACCCACAAATTTCCCCTGAAACTACCAAAATACCTTGAATATCTCTGCTGGATATGAGCAAAATTAAAAACACAGGGATATAAAAACCTCCACTGTGAAAACAAATGAATTGTAATATAAGTAACTTTTGAACAATCATTAACATCTTTCCTTAGAGAAAAAAAAAACTCTCCTGAGTTTTTAAAATAATGAAACTAGTCTGAAATGTTCTCTTACTATTGAAGAGATAAAAACATACTTCCTGGAAGTTTCAATCTTTAAAAAATAACCACTGAATAAGTGAGATAACTCAAAATAGAAATGTATTTTCTTTAATAAATGAAACTAAGGCAGCTTTTTAAGTGATTGGAAGTGTTAATGGATTTCAGAAAGCCAGGAATCTTCTATTAACAGCTGAATCCAATAACACTTTGTAAGGGCCAATTGTCACATTTAATGTATTCTCCATAGCTATTATTCAACTTAAGGTTGTCATTTTACAAAAAGAGTACAAGCAGAGTGAGTAATTTTTAGATATCTTTATGTGCATGTTTGTGTTTGATTCTCAATAAATAAACAAAATGTTTCTTGAGCTTTCCACCATAACGCATAATTTCTACAACAGTTAACAAAGTAAATACTAACTGATGAAAAACAGGACTTTTGCAGCACGCTGAAGAAGAAAATTAAAACGGAGCTGTCTTTTTTCAGAATCTGGTGTAGGGGGAGGGCGTGAACAGTCCACAAGTAATGAGCCAAGAATGTTCTAAAATATGTGATGGACTTCAGAGCTTCCTCCTCTCTCAAATAAGATGATATGCACCAGAAACCAAAGTTAAAAGTAAGTCTCTAACATACTGCAATGAACAAGTTTTAATATTTCATATATCAAAGAATATTTGATAAGTTTAACCTGATTAGAGAAGTAGCTAAACTAAGCACGTACTGCTATGGAGTGTACATTTAGAGTAGTCCAGTTCAAAAGGGAAGGCTGGGCATATACATATTCACTAGGCCAGCAGCTTCATATGTTTTTTCTGTTATTCCAAAATAAGAAATTCATTTTACATTTTGACCTTATATACTCTTGCATGCATATTCCTGATCCACTAAACTATTTCATGACCCACTAATGAGTCCCCATTGCAGTCTAAAAACCACTGTACTAGGCAGCCAAAGGTCATAATGTTGAATTCTCAAATCAAGAAAAAACCTTGCCCTCACTTTCACCCTCAAATTAGTAATGTGTTTCCAGTTTATTTTTACGGTTCTTAATAAAGCCTATTCTACCAAGATACTTCAAATATGATAAAAAATTTAAACGTAAACCTAAAACCTGGAAAATATTCTTTACCTCCCATTTGGCAATATGTGGAGACATTTCTGGTTGTCACAACTGGAGGGAAAGGGGTATTACTGGCATCTACTGGGTAGGGCCAGGGATGTTGTTAAAACATCTTACAATACCCAGGACAGCCACCCAAAACAAAGAATGATCCACCCTAAATGTGAATAGTACTGAGGTTGAGAAGGGCTGACTTAGAGCCAAGGTTAGGAAATCTCAGACTGAAGATCTGGTTTAGTGCTTGGCTGGGTTTCATTTGGCTGAAAGGGTAATGCTGTTCTATTCACTAAGGGTACAACCCACGGAACAGTGTTCTCCCAAAGGTCAGCAGTTATACTGAAGAGTTTTATGTTCCCATTTTATACAAGTAAATGAAATACTTTATTTTTCTTTAAGTTAAAGGAGTGGGGGGGGGAGGTTCTTTTTCTTAGTCTACAAGCCTCAAATCATTTTTTTTTTTCTGGGTCAGGAGCTCTTAACATGAGGAGGGAAAGGGTGCTACTAGGGTCAGGAGCAACCATCCCCAAATGTTCTGATTACCTTTGTACTGTGGGAAAAATAATGATCTGTGATCAGGCTATTCCACCTATTATTACCCATTTTCATAAGGCAGATTTGACAAAAAGAGTATAACTACTACTGGGAAAACAACTTTCAAATGGATATCATAGAACCAATCCATACACCCTCACCAACACCTCCAATATCACCAACCCTTCTCCAACTCCATCATCACCACCATCACCGTCAACTTCTCCTCTTCCTTTCTCCTCCTACCCCAGATGGTCTCCACCAGACTCTATATGACCATAAAGGGTAGAAGCCTGCTAATGTAATTTTTGAATTTTAATTTTATTTCAGTGGAGAAAAACAATGGAATTTGATCTTACTGCTCCTTTGCTCAGATTTATCTAGGGGATTACTCGTAGAACATGTTCACTTCCTCTGAAGAGTGTAAGGTCAGATGTGTTAAGCCAGATACAAATTTTGATATTGTTCCAGGAAAAGAACTGAATATTTTTTTTTTTACTACTTATCCCTAGAGAAAACAGAAAGAACATAAAACATGTTTAAATGATAATGAATTAATGCAACAAAGAATGCAAACTTATTTTAGGCTACTCTACTTAAACTCCAAATCAAGTGTGTTTTTTGGATAAGTATGTGCTCACGATGCTGATTACATGTGACCCTCCCAATGCACCCAGACTTTAATCATACTACTACTAATAAATAATATATATTATCTTAATTATTGAATTTTAATAATGGGAACACTCTTCAAAATTACTTCCTTTAACAACAGCAAATACAAATGCAGGAAGCTAGTACAAATATGGTAAAAATATGGAGCAATGTAACTTTTATTATAAGTTATGATTATTATAATTATAAACTATAAAAGGTTTATACTTTTCCAGTGAGCTTTCAAGAATTTTTTTCCTTTTTTTAATCACTGTGAAAGGTGAGTCTGAGTATACATCCTCTAAATAAGTGTCACTTCTGTCACATCTTATAATACATCTGTGAGATCTTTCAAAAAACAAAAAACCAGCATGGAGCATTTAGAAAGTAAAAAAGTGTTCAAAAGAATAAGTTGCAACTGTTAACTAATATCCTATTTCATCTGGCTACAATAAAGTTTTTAATGTATTATTTAGCACTGTGAATTTTTAAACCATTAGTACTATTATCAGTCCTATAATGATGAAGTTTCTTGAACTGCATCACTACAAATCTCAAACAGAAAATTCAAGGTACTACTTTAATTTCACTTACTTTTTTCTTAATGTCCTCTTTGTCCCTAGTAATTTTCATTATTCCAATGTCAGTTTTGTCTGAAACTAACATAGGTATTCCAATTTTCTTTTGATTAGTGTTCACATGGCATATCTTTCTCTACTCCTATATATTCTTTATTGTAGTAAAATATACATAACATGAATTTATCATTTTTAATACTTTATTTTTTAGAGTAGTTTTAGGTTCACAGCAAAATTGAGTGGAAGGTACAGAAATTTCTCATATATCCTTTGCTCCTAAACATGCATAGCCTCCGCCATTACTAACATTTGCCACTGGAGTGATACATTTGTTACAACTCAACCTACATCAACACATGGTTATCACCCAGACTCCATAGTTTTCACATCAGGGTTCACTCTTGGTGTTGTACATTCTACGGGTTTGGACAAATGCTTAATGGCATGTACCTACCACTATAGTATAATACAGAGTAGTTTTACTGCCCCCAAAATCTTGTGTTCCACCTGTTCATCCCTCCCTCCCTCCCTCCAAACCCCTCTAGCAACCACCAATCTTTTTACTGTCTCAATAGTTTTGCCTTTTCCAGAGTGTCATATAGTTGGAATCATACAGTATGTAAACTTTTCAGATTGGCTTCTTTCACTTAAGTTTCCTCCATATTTTTTCTTGTCTTGAGAGCTCATTTCTTTTACTCATTTTTAAAAATAAGACATGCATTGGAGTCTAAAGAGGGTCAGTGTGGCAATTTTTAGGAAAAGAAATCGCCCCTAGCTTCATTCTTTTTAAGCACAAACTCATTTCTGCATGTGTGATAATTTACAAAATTGAATTACATGAAATTAAGTAAGATATATAAATCCTCTTTAACCCCTACCAAGCACATATTCTGCCTAGAACATAATGATTAAAACAAACTGGAATCACAGAAGGAATGTAAATGCCCTAACACTCACTATAGCCTTGAGAAGATTACTTATTGCTGCTAAACCTCAGTTTTGCCATCTGTAAAATGGGGATGCTAACAATTCAAACAACATGGAGTTAGAATTAAATGAAATATGTCTGAAAACACCTGGTACCAAGGGCTTAACCCATAGTAATGTGCTCAATAAACGTTTGTGGATACTACTAACCTCATAAAAGACGAGAAAGACTTTTTGCCCATCCTGTGTTGATCCAGTACATTTGCCTACAACCTGGCTAAAGCTAACAGAAAATAGCCCATTATTTTAGAAAATTTATAGCAGCTTTAAAGCTTCTAGTGTCATGAGAAGGATAAATTCATGAGAAAGTCATTCTCACTAATCTTTCCAATGACTTCTACTCTATTTCAGTAACTCACTCTCAGAGCCACAACCTGGACATTATTTTTGTCACTGTTGGAAACTACTCCCGCCTCTGAAATCTTAAAAACTTTAATGTCTTGCTCCTCTGGCCACAGTCTCCTGACCTTTCAGCTCTCTTTCACTCACTGCATATTTTCTCGATTTCTCTCTTTTCTCTGTCTATTTAGCTCATCCTGGCTTCATTTCGTTCCCTACTCATCCAGGACCTCATGTTCAATGTATTAACTATCCTTTTCCTGGTACCTTCACTTCCTAGCTACTGCCTGGCAAACTCTCACCCTGGATCAAATGATCTCTCTTTGCCAAGAAGATGAGAACTACTCATGGAGGAAAAAAAAAAAAAATCACAAAACCCAGAGGATGGGTATCATTAGAGAGTAATGAGTTCCAACCTCAGATGGGCACACAAACCTACTCAAGTATTCTCTTATTCAGTTGTTCTCAAAATTTAGCCAACATTAAAATCATATAAGGGCTAATTAAATTAAAGGCTCTCAGGTCCTCATTTCCATCTCTATAGATTCTAATAAGTATCGCAGAAAAATTATCTGAAACTTGGAACTAGGTTAAAAAAAAAAAGAGTAAACAGCACATCCTATAAATATCATAACAGGGCAAAAGCCACCCAAGGATTACAGGGCAAAATAATTCATTCAACTTCCTATTTATCATTGATTAAAGGTCCCAGTATTGGTTAAATGTTAACTTATCTGGTAGAGATGCATATAGTTTATGTGTAGTTGAAAAAATAACCCAAAGGTTACAGTTTATGACCCTGTTGGCCATTAATTAGTTTTGGCCATCTAACCTAGCAATCATATCCTAAAATTGCTTATGAACATCTAGCTTCTGAAATACTCTATGGACCTGTTTTAACATTTCACTGGTTCCCTCATTAATAAATGGATTGAATAAAATATTTGGCATGTTCATTTTGTATTTGCATGACAGTTATGATTTTGCATTTTTTTCAAGTTATATTCTGTAAGGCAGATCTTCAGTGGAGCCTATGACCTGCACGTTAACAAGTTAAAACATGAACAATAACAGTAAAAATTTAAAAACACACAAAAAAACTCTTTCCACCCTGTGTTCTCCAACATCTACCATCTCTTTCTCACTTTTCCTTTCTTTTACAGAGAGATTTCTTTGGTTGCCTGTACCTGATGTCTTCTTTGCCTTCCACTCTAACTTCAATGTACAGCAATTCAGCTTCAAGACTTGTGGGATGGATTGCATCCCCTCAAAAGACATGTTCAAATTCTAATTTCTGGTACCTATGAATGTAACCTTACTTGGAAATTATGTCTGTGAAGACCCCATTAAGTTAAAATGAGGTCATACTAGATTAGGCCCTAATCCAATAACTGGTGTCCCTACAAGAGGAGGAAAATTTGGACACAGACACTGGGAGAACACCATGTAACCACAGAAGCAGAGACTGGAGTGATGCATCTACAGGCCAAGGAACACCAAGAATGCAATCCTTCTGGTGACTGCAAACCACAAGAAGCTAGAAAGAGGTAAGGAAGGATTCAGCCTTGATGACATCCTAAAGTCAGAATTCCAGACCCCATAACTGTGGGACAATAAATTTCTGTTGTTTTTCAGCCATCTAAGTTTGTGGTAACTTGCTACAGCAGCCCTAGGAAATGAATTCATAGACCTACCTATCCACTGAAACTATCCACTAAAGAAGTCCATTTCTGAGCTGCCAAAAGCGAATGCATACTTTTCCATCCTTATCTTCTGTGACCTTCCTACAGCATCTGGCAATGCTGGAACTTCCTTCCTTCTCATCCTTCTTCCTTTATATCTTCCCTCCCTCCTACTTTTTAAAAACTCTTTCCATGTCTTAGTTCTTCTTTTAACTCTCTGACTATAACTCCTCAGACACCATAACTGCAACCTTCTTACTGCAGACTGTTGCTGTCGCTGTTCTTCAGAGTTCTGTCACCACTCTGTATTCTACCTGGGCAATCTCATTTACTCCCATGCCTTCAGTTACCACCAAACGAAGAAAGCTCTAAAGTCTCTAATGTCTCTCCCAATCCTCTGTTATCTACTTATACTAAGCACTTTTGCTCAGAAGTTCCACAGCATTTGAAACTCATAATGTCCCAAGCATCCAATGAATAACTTCCACATGTCAGGTACTAAACTAGGTGCTAGGTACAACAGTAAAAATGACAGGCAAGGCCACTGTCCCTATAGAGTTTACAATATTGTAAGTAAGACTGACATAGCAAGTAATTCCAGGGATGACGATTACTAGAAGGAGGTAATGGAGGGCAGAGAGGGAGGGAGGGAGGGAGAAGAGGAGAGAGGGACAGGGGGAGAGGGGGACAGGGGGAGAGGGAGACAGAGAGATAGAGAGAGAGAGAGAGAAGGATAAATAGCAGTTAGCTAGGCAGAAATCTTGATGGATGAGGAAGTGGAGAGCAAGAATAGGAAGGGGATTCTAGAAAGGAAAAAAAAAACATTTAATCAACTGCTTGTTCTCTCAAATTTAACCACTCTGAGTTTTACACTTTCTATCTCCCTAATATCTCTAAATTTAGTCTTTCTGAACAAGTGTAGGCCCTTGCAAAGTTCTCCAACAGGTTTCCCTGCTTCCTGTCTTTCCTCCCTCTATTCCAAGTCCACACTCCTGCCAGTGTTTCTTAAATACTAACTGGGCCATGTAGGTCCCTTATTTAAAAATCCTTCAACTGTTTTCCACTGATGATATAATAAAGTTAAAACTCTTCAGCAAGAATACAAAGTCTATTATAATCTGGCCCCTAAATCCCCTTCCGGTTTCACTTCCTGACTTTTCCCACAATCTCTTTGCTCCAGCTGTGGAACTACAGGCAGCTCCCTATATGTTCCACGCTTCCTCCCCCTGAGCCACTGCACATGCTATTCCATTGTGACTCTGCCCTTCTTCCTCTTACCCACCTGGAAAACACCTATGCAATGTTATCTCCCTTGTGAAACCTTCCTGAAGCTCCTGGTCTTTCTCCCCATTTCCATTATCATTATCTACTTACTGTACTTAATATGCTTAATTACGCAGTTTACCATACTAAGCTGTAAAACTCTGTTAGGAAGGCAACACATTCTATTCACCATTATAGCCACCCACACAGAAATAAAACTCAAGGCTCCTAACACATGCTGCTGAACTTATAAATAAACTCTAACAAGTCTTATATTATGATAGGCAAGGGATACAGTAGAAAGCACACAGACTTTGGAGTCAGAGAGTCTTGGATTTAAATTCTACACGTGCCAACTTTTGAGATACATATCCTCACCTATGGGATACATGGGATACCACCACCCATCTCCCAAGGTAATTGTCAGGGTTCAATAAGAACTTATTTAAAATACAGCGGGTTCTTTATATAGATGTAACATTCTTTCTCCTTTAAGGGGATGCCTCTGTCTGTCTAGCACCTGCCTTATTCTTCTTCTGGGAACTGCCCTGCAGCTTCCCAACAGTTTTTATATGACTTCATGCCCTCTGATTAGTTGACTGGTCCAAGGGTGGGTACTTACTCACACTGGCCAATATGAGGCCAACTCACCCTTCCCTCCAATTTCTGGACCCTTTACAATAGGAAAAATCCCAGAATCTCTCCAGTGTTAAAGCTGCCAGCCTTGGGGATTGCCAGCAGCCATGATTCTTTCCATGAAGAGAAAGCCAGACTGAAGCAAGAGAGAAGTAGGCTGAGTCCTTGGTTTCTGAAGTCAAGCTATATTCCTGTTTTCCCTTTGGCTTAGGTTACCTCAGCTCTAATGAAGGCTTTATAAGTTACCTCAGAATCTTCCCAATACTTCCCCCTTCTACATTAAGCAGATTTGGATTTCTGTTCTCAATAATCTCAAGAGACCTAACTACAAAATGCTTTTTCCCCCCATGCAACATAATGTCCATCTCACTTCCAGACCTATAAAGTTAGCTTCCAGGATGCAAAGAGCAACCAAAACAAGGGCATGCCAGGAGGGAAAAGATAAACCATGAATCTGAAAATGATCTGAGAAAGTGGATACCAAAGAAAGTTGAAACATATCAATATTTAGGAAGTTAGAGAGGGCAAAGGTCAGAAAGGAGGGGGCAAAATCAGTACTGAGGTTTGGGTAGATTGGGGGCCAATTAAGGACAAATCGTGTGAACAATCAATCATGCCTTGCTGTCACATCCTCTACTGCACGGTTGACTCTGAGCTAGGGTGAAATTTAATAAAAGGCATGAGATATAAGGGGAAGAGGGATGAAAAAGTGAGTCTCAATAGAAAGCAAACATTTGAAAATGGGGATTTTAACTATAGAGTAGGGAAAAGTGAAACAAAATTTTCATTCACATATTGATTCACTCATTGAACAAAAATTCACTGGCTACCCAAACCGATTTGATACCAGCCCTCAATTCATTCAAAAAAGAGATGAGTTATAGACTGAAAAACATTTAGAGTGGTAAATGGACAAGTATTTAAATTCAACATGACTGGTACTTAAATTCAGGTATGTTTGAGTCCAAAGCTTCCATACTTTCAAAGACCATCGAGGTAAAAAATAATGAGGACAAAGCTCCCAGGTTTTCCAGACAAAACAAAAACCAAAACAAACAAAAATATGCCAGTTTAAATGACAGTGGCAGTAGAGCAGAAACAAGACTGCAAGGTTTAAAAAAAATTCCTTTAACAACTATTTGCTGTGTGCCAGAGACTAAGAAAATTCACAGTACAGCTGTAGTCTACTTTTTAGAAAGTTTGTCACTTTAAAAAGCAGAACTATAAGGTACCTGGAAAGCAAACAGTTGAAAAAAGAGACGTATACAAGCCAGTGGCATTTTGAGCATGTTTCCAGATAAAGAGTAAAAGCACCACAGAAGCATGAAGTGCAGTAAAACAAAACTTATGTTCCCTGATGAAGCGGTGTTCTGGGCAAAGTGAAAAAGTGCAAGGTTTCAGGAAGGAGGAAAGGTGAGGCAGGAGGCAGTTATACTGTGCAGGGATGAGTTGCAGGGCAGGAGTTCAGCTCTGCAAATCAGCTCTACAAAGTGGGATAGTCAAAATGTACTGCTAAGCACTAATCCCCACTTGTAATTTGATGAGATAGTACTCATTTGTGGCAGATCCGTGTGTGGCCACAAGACTTTCTCCAGTAACTCTTGAGCTATCCAGAACCAGAGAGAGCAGATAGTGGGCTCTGTTAAGCAGGCCCAAGTTTGGGGACTGTCATGGACCAGGGAAAAAAACATTGTTGAGAAGATGGACCTGGCTACCTGGGCTGGGAAGAGACAAGTAAACCTAGAGATGGAAAAATGGGCTGGCTGAATGAGAAGGCACCTAAGGCTGATGTCATTCCTAATATCTCAGGTATAAACTCCTCAGTCTGCTCCCCAATGGGAAGTCCTCCACTACATGGTCCCCACTAATCTTTCCAGCTTTCATTCCTCATTACTTTCCTATGATACCAGATGACTGAAGCTACCTGAATGTTCTCCAGGAATATCAGCTAGTTTAAAAAAGAAAAAAGAGAGAGAGAGAGAGAGAGAGAGAGAGAAACAGGCAACTACTAGAACCAAAATATAGGGGGACTTTTATAATGCTGGAAGAGAATATTTAAGTTAGAATTTGAAAAGAGGGTACAAAAGAGTTCGCTCATTGATTTAGGCTGTCACTGTTCTTAAAGATGACATATCTGAGGGAAACAGTTTTCTAAGTAGCCATGTCTACATTCAGAGTTCCAGCTTGAAGGACACCTCTCATAGTCAAGGGAATGCAGCAGAGGAGTCTAGCGCCTGCCAAGAGGCGGGCTGGGAAAGGCTCAGCAGCCTGTTAGGCCCTGAGCAAGTAGGTAGTGAGGTTCAAGAGAAGGCTCCATTCCCAGAAGACTGAGAAGCCCAGACTCTTGAAGTGACCGCTAACTGTGGGGATTAGGCAGAGGACAATAGCATGAAGTGCTTGCCAGTGCCTGGGGACTAACAACAAATGTGCTCGGAACAGCAGATTCACTCCACAAATGGTGTTCTTAATTCACATATTTTGAAGAACAGACACTAAGCTAAGCATTAGAAATGAGAAAATGAATAAATCTCTCCACTGACAAGAATACCTAAAATACAGTGTGGAAGGTACTTTCTGGAGATAAGTATATAGTTATGATTAGAGAACTCTTCATAGAAGGGATGGTATCTAAAAACGGTTTTGAAAGATGATTAGGAGTTTACCAAGAAGACAAAGAAAGTAAGTATGGGCATTCCCATAGAGGAAACTGTACATGTAAAAAGATCAGTATAGGAAACAAGGCAAAATGGCATGAGATTATAAAATATATTTGAGAAATAAAAAGTAACTTAGCCTTATACCTGAACTATAAAGTATGAGGGGTGCTGGCATGAGGTTAGGTCAGAGTGGAAGGGACAAACCAGACTATGAAAAAATTACATATACAATATGCAAAGAAGTTCAGATTGTATCTTATAAGTGATAAAGGGGTTGCTGGCCACACTACGGAAGTCATTAACACATCTCCAAGAGGGGAGTACCCCAGTGTGTGGAACCATGACTGGCCAACAGTAACCAACCAACCAATATTTGCCCAGTAACTGGACAGACACATGGGGCATGGGGCTCAAAGAGGAAACAGTGAGCCAGGATCAGAGGCAGAGAGGCTTGCTACTCACTTGCCCTGTAATAAGGCAGGCTTTAACACTCCCATGCTTTCCTGACTCCCCCATTCTGATCTTGTCATCTTTTCTCCTCAAATGCCTGCCATCCCTATGGACTAGAAACCTACCAGTCCTTCAAAGCTCACCCACATTATCGGCAATGCTTCACCTACCTCCCACGGTGCCATGAGCTCACTCTCCTTTACAAACTCACACATTGTGTATCCTTCCTTGGTTTTTACATGTATATATTTATATATATACCAACCTAGAAATAACTACTTGCTCAGCTAGACTGTAAATTCTCTGAAAACAATGACAATGTTTTTCCCTTCTCCGTATGTCTCAGGACTGTACTGATATATATGTACATTCCTCTGAGAGCTCATAGTTGACATCCCTCTATGTTGATAGTTCTTAATGAGAAAATGATAAAGAATACCAACATCTTCTCTTTGATACCAAGCAATTCACTAACTGCAAAGTAGCATGAACCCTACTCTGAACAAAAGCCCTGTGGGGAACTCTGGGCCACTCTCCTTAGAAAGCAGCTGAGGGAACTTGCATCTTGGGGTCCTCCTCATAATTCGAGTAGCTAATCAAAGTTTTTCTTTCAACTACATGCCCTTCAGAGTATGGGGTGATCTAGTAGGTGATGTTTTAGCAGGCTCTGGAAATCACCCATTATCTCAACTGCTTCAATGGACATTGCACTGGCATTCATTAAACACTAGTTTATTTGAATATTTATATTTTCTGCCTCATAGGTTATATTGATTTAGCTCAAATGATCTGGAAAATGAGCATGATGTATGTTTCTAAACTAACATTTTGAACTGAAAAGCTATCTTAAAGATTCTATACCAAATGAAGAATTTAATCAAATGAAATAACGAAAATAATGCAATAATAGTTCTGAATTATAGCAATTACTTCATAAATAATGAATGTCTTGTGAAAAAAATTTTACATTTTGAAATTTTTGTAAATATGTTTACGTCTGCTAAATTAGCCTATGAATTAATTTTAATATGATGTCTACAGGACATAACACGATGCCATTAAAATTACAACTATGTAAGATTATGTAGGTATGTGAATATGGAATAGAAAGACACATTGTAAACTGATAGATGAGGAGGTAGAATGTGGGTAACTAACATCTAAGTTTTTAGTTTTGAGTGATTATCATTGTTATCCATAAAATATTTTAAAAATAAATACAAAGGGCTATGGCCACAAGGTTGTTATAAAGGAAACCTAATCTAGGAGCGACAAGAAAACGGCTAACTTGTTTTACTTCATATTTCAACAATCTCATTTAGTCAATACCACTATCTTTACGAAGCTTTTCCTAATCCTTCTAATTTTATGTCATCATTCCACGTCCTTCCAATTAATCAAGAAGTAGAAACTGTCTATTTCATGCATTCAAGTAATGCCCAACTTTACTTCTGAGCTTTCACATCACAGGTCATTTTGCTGAACGTAGTCCTAAATTTAAAATCTACCCCTATGTAGATCTAGCCTTCTCTCATCATATGTGATCTGATTATTTCCTTTTTGAAATTAACTTATTCATTTGTCATTTTAATTCTAAAACTGGTACTTTCACTTATACCAGTTTCACCATTTTATGATTTTTTTTTTCATGTTAAGTTTTTTAGAATGAAGCTCAGATGTTCAAACAGAATTACCATCTCCAGAGGGAAACAATGTTTTCTTTTTGCTTATAGCACTGGAAAAATCCGCCAAAACTCATTAACCTGTAATTTTATAATGAATTTTTCATTTACAAATTTCAAAAATGTGGATTTTAAATCTGATCATTTGCACATGGGGAATGTGTACTGTTTCTAATTTTCATTGCATAAAATTAATAAGAAATACAGCAGAAAAAGATGTTTTGATTTTTGCCTCTGAACATAACTACATAAGAGATCTCTAATGTTTTATCAGACCAAGAAAAGACAATGAAAAATGCTAAATTAACCAAATGTTAACATTAGAAATAATTACAAATGTTTCTTTGCGGAACGAAATAAATTCTTCATTTCTGACAATTCATAGATATTCTTCAAAAAATATTTACCTGCATCACAAGCAAATAAAAGTATTACTTGACAGGATATAAACTTTTTTCACATATTAGTTACAAATATCATTGTGGAACTGAATGATCCTTTTTAAGAATGAACCTGATTTGTTTTATTAAATTAGATTACTAAATTAGATTTATTAAATCAGCAAACAAAAATCAATACCTTCACAAATATGTCATATTAGACACAAACAAAATAGGCATAAATTAATCAGTCTTAATGGGTTTTAAAATTTATTCTCTGATATTTTACTATATTCAAAGTACATTTTAACCCAAAAGGTAGGCACGCCTTTCATGATTCAAATGAGGAAGATGAGCTAATGAGATGAGGTGACCCAAATTCTTGCAGTCATAATGTAAAACAGACATTAATTCAATCATAGTAGGCCACCAACTTCCTATTAATTAGATTTATTACAGCAGCAAATAAGCCATCAGCATAGTAAGTTTCACTGATTTAAGTTCTTTAGAGAGATGCACATTTTAAAGAAAAAGATATTTTCAATAAAGAGAAAGATTTTGAAAATGACTCAATAGAAAATTTAGAACTCAAAAATACATGAATATAAGCCATATCTAAAACACCAACATAGTAAATACATGTAAATAAACAGAATTTATTTATAAATTTATTAGTGAAATAAAACTGGTTAAAATGCATGTCTGCTGAGAAAGGCCAACAAGTTTTCAAACAAATGATAAATTTTATTCAGAGCCAAATAAGAAAAGTCACTGTCAGCAGAAAATCTGCTGATGAACAGCTATGTATGGCATTAACTGGAACGAAGCTTACATTTTCTGCTATTTCAAAATGATGTCGGAAAGATAAAAAGACTGCTAAAGCACGGTTCTACCTCAACATACATATTAAATATATTTCCACCTAGATTGGCTGAGGAAAAAAAACATTACCAAAGAGCATTTTTTCAGTTTAGTTTTTATTCTGCAAATTGCAGAATATTTGGAAAAGTATAAAGAGAAATTACCTACAATTCCCCACCAAAAGACAACACCTGTTAACATTTTATTATTTCCTTCCAGTCTTCTTACTAAGACTTCTTATAGAGTAAAAACTCTGCCCTGTAACTTAATATTACATGTGGACATTCTGATTATTAAAAATTCTATAGGTGTTTTAAAGCACTGCTTCTCATTTTGAAGTGAAACTTCTTTTCAGGTGATGTGAGGGAATACAAGTAGACCCTAAAACACATCTGTTATGCTAGTAAGACTCTGGTTTAAAAGGAATTCCACAATTGGTCCTTTGGTTAAGATATATAATTTTTAAAAATTAGAGAATTCAAATCCTACATAATTCCTGAGTTTTCTGATGATATATGCCTCACTAGCCCTTAATTTATCAAATCACTAAGCTCAAGATTAATAATGATAATCATTTATAGCTTTATTATGCTTTTCCCTTTGCAAAACTGCATATTATCACTTCATTTTCATTAAGCTATGAGATAGGTATGCATTCTCATAACAATGATGTAGAAAACTGTGGTACAAAGAGATTAAGTGATTTAACAAAATTTACCCAATTTAGAAGACAAGAACTAGAAATCAAGTCTTAATTATCAGCATCATCTCTATTTGTGTTAATCTACATTAATTTTTATATAAGATGATGCTGTGAAAGAGAAACATTTGTTAAAATGCTCTGGTAAAAAATGCTATTAAACCTTAAAAAATGAGGTAATGTTGCATGTCTGATTAGACAGGCCTTGAGAAATTCTAAAAACAAGGTAATCATCTCATGGAGTTAGGGGGAGACATGTAACTGATTCGATACTGTTCCAAAAATTTTTAAAAACATCATACACTTTCAGATATAAAAATAAGCAAAAGTAGTACTATTCCTTTCTATATCAAGGCAGCTCATATTGTTCACATCTCAGATTCCTTATGCCTGAAATGGGATAACAGTATCTCAGTTAGTTGTGGTGGGAATTAAATGAGTTAATATACATAAACCATTTAGTTCTGTGCCTGCCACAAAGTAATTCCTAGTAAGTGTTAGTCATATATAAGCCTGTTTTTTTTTTTTTCCTTTACCAGAAGGAAAATACATGAACAGGCTCTGAAACTCCAACGGAGAAAAGGATTTCACATTCTAATGTACTAAGTGCTGATGTTCAATAATTCACTTAAGATGATCTAACTAATCTAACCAAAACCTAAATACTAAGCATCTAAATTTTAAGCTATATGTATAGAAATGTGTCTAGCTCTAAAGAAGACAGTTTACCAAATACATTTTTTTCCTTACAGTTACAGAGATTACGTTTCCACATGCCTGTAAAAGTTTCAGCATCTTTTTAATGGATAGGCTTATGGCCATGATTCCATACTTTACCAAAAATCATATGACATCAATATTAAGCTGACTTTAAGTTAGAGATGGGAAGGAAAAAAAAAAAAAAAGAAAGAAAGAAGCAAACAAACAAAAAAAATCTCTTCCCAGCAATTAGTAACAATACAATCCTCACCCTTCTCACTGCAATAAAATGGGAAATGCAATGGAAAAATGTGTTCAATAACGTCAAACTGATTTCAAAAATTGTGGTATGATGCCGGAAAATAGTACTAAAGGGGTGGGGGTGGGGGGGCGGGAATCAGCCCTGCATTCTCTTTCCATTATGATGATTATTCAATAAACAGTTTTGTTCATTTCTGGAATAGGGTTTTTAAGGATTGTAGATGGGAAAAAAGTCTTGTCACTTTTCTGGAAAGGCTTACCCTTTAATGCGGAACGCTCCATGTGGGCAACATAGCACTTTGCCTTGAGTCCGACCCACTGTTTGACTCAGGCAATCTAGACCACCATCCTCAATAACAGGTAGGGGTTGTTAACAACATAGTCTGAATCCAAGGCTCCGAGATAACCAGAATCTATTCTATTTGCTTTCGAACTTGAGCACTTTACAAACGATGATAAGATCGTTACTTGCCTTTAACAGTTTTAAGATGCTATTTAATTTCCTTGCCTTCCTACTCTGTTCATCTATCCATCCATGTAGCTTAACTTGGGAGGTCACATCTCCCAAAGTTCCCTTTTGATTTTCGAAAATTTAGAGGCTTTCATAGCAGGATCTCACGTCCCCCTTTTCAGAGAAATGAATGGCCTCTCCAAAAAGTAAAGCCCCGCCACCTGGGGGGCCAGGCAGAGGCCACCTTTGCAACTCAACCCTGCCACTGCCCCGCCAGGTCCGACCATGCACGAAAGCTCACTGAACCTCCTCCGTGCGTCTGCAGATTCGTTCAATGGCCGAGCGGCCCGGGCCAAGGCTCTCCCCACGCCCTTGCCGTTCGAGGGGCTCCGCGGCCGCGCATTCGCTGGGGTCCACTCACCTTGCTGTGCTCCGGAGTTCTCGAGCAGCAGGAGCAGGATAAGTAAGAGCAGGAGGAGCAGAGGCATGGAGGAGGAGGAGTTGGAGCGGGGAGGGAGGGAGCAGGAGCAGCAGACGGGGAGCGCGGCCCGGGCGGGGGCGGCGGCCGCGGCCCGGACTCGGGGACACAGCTGGCGGCGCCCGGCTCTCACCACC
>NW_007731489.1:199558-209549 GCF_000696425.1 Galeopterus variegatus
AGCGAGAGGCAGCGCACGCCTCGCCCCACGCCGGGACCCCTCCGCCCCTCACCCCGCTTTCACCTCCTCCTCCTCCGTCCCTTCCCTCCGCTCCCCAGCCCGAGACCCCAGGCCGGAGCACAGGGGAGGGGAGGGAAGGAAGCGGGATGCTCGAGCTGCGGAGGGTGGCCGCGGCTAATGTGGGGACGCGCCTCCTGCGCAGCGCTCCTCACCGGGACCCCGGCTCGCCGCGCTCGCCCACGGCTCTGGCTAGCTGGCAAGCAGGCGACCGCCCGCTCTCTCGCGCTCCTTCTCGCGCGCGCCGGCCACGCCTCCTTGGACGCCACGGCCAACCCGCGGTCAGCTCCGGTCCGTCTCCTTCCGCATCACCCAATCAGCATGCTCTCTTCTCGGTCGACCCGTTAGCCTGCCGGCCCACTCCTCGAGATCCACCGCCCCTTATCTCCCTCCTCCAATCCCCTACGTCCCACCCGCCCCCTCAGTCCGGGCCCCGCCCCTAAGCTCTGGCCCCCGGCGGCCCCGGTCCGGCCTAGGCACATGTTATTGTTGGGACCGCAGCCCACACTGATCCCGCTGGGGCAACCGCTTGCTCTGGTCAGTGACTTCCGGCACTTCCCCCATCCGGCTCTCCCTGCTCCTCAGGCCCAGCTTGCTCATTGCTCCTCCCCCGCCGCACATCAGGCCACTGGAAGGGGTGGGAAACCTGGATCCTGGATGCTTTCAGTTGGTAGCTAAGTCTTAAGGGGCTTGATTTTTTTTTTTTTTTTAAATAGCAGAGCGTGTTTTTTATTAAGACTACAGCCAGTTGTCGAAGTAACTTAGAGTTACAATAACAGATGCAGTGTTCAATGCTTAAAATTTGTATTGTTTCCTATGTCCTTTACTATGGTGGATGGGGGAGACAAAAAAGGTGTAAAACAAGATCCATGCCCCCAAACTAATTTAAACCTGACGTCCTAACATTCACTCAGCCATTCTACGAAGAGTTGTTGAGCACCTGCCATCTATCTGCAAGCACTGTTCTGAGTCTCAGGAGTTTTATCCATAATACAGAAATCTTGTAGGATGTAATGTGGGTCTGAGATGGAAATACATCATGCAAGTCAGAATGAAGTAAGTGCTAATTAGAGTCACAAGCAATTTGATGGCGACTGTAAGCGGATGCAGTGGCAAAAAGAACCTGTCTTTGGGAAAGAGGAATCTACAGGACGAGGCAGTGATTGATTTTAGAGAAGAGAGAGGTAACATCGGGATATTTTTAACAGGGATCCTTAAGAGGGGGTTGTTGTCATTAACAAAGACAAAAAACTGGGAAGGCGGAACAAGCTGTGTGGGCAAGTAATTCTGGACGTACTGAATTTGAAATGCCATCTCAGCTAATAAATGAAAGCTATGTAGCAGGAGGTGGACAATTTGGTCTGAAGCTCAGGTTGAGGAATGCTTTCAAATTATGGGTCTTGGGCATAATAAATAGATGTGATATTCAAAACCATGGAAGAGATTGATATTCTCAAACAAATATCTGAAAGTTGGAAAGAACTTTGGAGGTCATCTTTTTCAACTCCCCTGCATACTTCTTATGCAATAAATCCTTCTGCCAAATTTATTCAGTAAGAATTTATTGGATGTCAAAGAAACCCTTCTATATTCTAGGCTTAATAAAGGCATTGGGCATACAAAGTTCAATCAGAGGAGTTTACATTCTGGTGGAGGAGGGAAACATATGAACAAATCCATTGTTATCAGTGTGGTATTGGAAATATGGACTGGTGCCACAATACCACAGTGAAGGGAGTTCAAGATACCTATCACAGTGAGTGTGAAACTGTAGCTGAGTCCTGAATAAGAAGACAAAGTGAGGAAGGTGATCTCAGGCCAGAGGCAAAATAGGCTGTATCAGGCACAGTAGCGAGTAGTATTGTTGGAGCTGAATGGAGTTGACTGCTGATGACTCAATGGGAGGAACTGGAGACTATTCTGGTAAAGTCAGGGGCAAGATCTAAGTCAGGATTTTATTTTGTAATATTGGGAAATAACTAAAGGGTTCTCAGAAAGAGTGACACTAGATTTTTATTGTAGAAAACTAAATTAGACAGGAGCCAAGAAACGGATTGAAGTGAGAGCAAGACTGGAAGCCAGGGAGAGCCAGTCTGGAGTTAAAGGGAGTGCCGGTGAGTCTGAATTATATTACCAGTTAGCTTGGAAAGGGGGCGACTGACAGGAGGAATATTGTGAACTTAGTGACCAAATAGAAGTGGGGAGTAAGGAGGAGTAGAGCAAGATCCTCAGGTTTCTAGGTAGAAGGTGGTGCCTTTTACACAATAAAAGTAAAAGATAAGATCATAAATTCTGTATTGAATATATCAAATGTGATGTGCTAATGTGCTCAGTTGTGAACTAAGACTTCTGATAATAGTTTCTGAGACAACCCATCTCATTTGTTGGATCACTTCTTTCATAGGGCCATTGGGTAAGGTCACAGAGGTGGTGATAGAGCAGTTTTATGAATCTAGAGGTGACAGAGCAAGGTATTATGACTCGAGGCTGGCATTCTATTGACTACCTAGAACTGCACCAGAGGCAGAGAATTCACCCGTGGACTAGCATAGTTATGGAAGCCTTTCTGGAAGAGGCAAATCTTGGGCTACAGCCACCACTACTTATTAATACAACATGAAAAGATCTAGACTACATGCCTCTAAGGCAAATGCAAGGAGCACTTGTATTTTCTCATCCCTGTTTTGTTTACTGTCTAGTATTTTAAAAGGTTATTAAAAGTGGAGAATAGAGAGGTGGAGAGCTTCTGAATGAAGTCTGTGGCAGGGAAAGGAATAGGGAGGTAGGAGCAAATTGGAGTTATATTTAAAGCAGGGAAATCAAAAAGGTCTTGGTAACTGATGCCATTTGACTATTTCTGTATTATTTTATGCTTCAGCTTCTTGAGTTTTGCTTTGGAAATACAGGGTCTAGAACTCTGGCTAGAGTGCCTCTGTGGAGCCCCTTATTGCTGTAAGTACGTAAGGAATTACAGGAGAAGCACCGATGTGGGAGAGGGTTGATGCTGTCGCTGCTCCTATCCTCTCTCTACTTCTGGTCATTGCCTCTCTACTAAGTTACAAAAATGATGATAGAAGGCTACTCTGAGATAATCAAAATTTCCTCACACCAAAGGAATATAGCAGGCATTATATTCTAGGACAGTGCCTGGGCAGAGTGGAATTCTAGTTTACATTACTTCTCTTACTCTCTGCATGCTGCTCTAGCCAACTTTGTCAACTTCCTTGCCTTAGGAACTTGGTTTATTTTGGGGTTGACATCTGCTGAGGCAGTGGGAGCAGTACTTGTCCAGGACCATTTTATCCACATGACCCAGATGCATAAGTCTAGGGCAGAACTGGGGATTCTAATCAGAACTCAAAGTGGATAGGTTTCAAGGAGGCCATCACCATAGTAGACAGAAGCTTCCAGAAACTAAAGTGCCTCCATAAGGCAAGCCCAGTGCCCAGCTCCTTACAGAGTCTCAAAAAGATGAAGCTTTAGATATATTCCCTTGGGAACTTGACCAACGGAGAAAACCCAACTGAACATTGTCTTCACTGCACATGAGTTTATCGACTCGGAGTAGGATATGTAGCAGTCACAGTCAACTCCATTCATTGACTAGTAAATGAATTAATGCTTTGCATAAAGGTGGTCCTTTATGCAAAAGGACTTTTTTGTCTCCCCCATCCCCCATAGTAGAGCTTTAGGAAAGGACCACATAGGATAGTTAAATATGAAATACAAGGAATTAAAATGTGTATCATTTCAATGTATTTATAGATGTTTATGTTAAGACATTTAAAAATAAAAATAAATCCTCAACCTAAATTATTAATTTACTAGATCTTCTTTCCCTTTTCATTTTGTCTCTCTCTCTTCCTTTTTCTCTCATTGTTTCTTTTTTTCTTTCTTTTTTTCCTGTTAATTAATAGAGTGGAAGAATAAAGAAAATGGAACTGATCTATAGAAGAAAGGGGAAATATGAAAAGAATGGTTTACACTCCACTATGTCTGCTTTCAATGAATCCCAGCTCATCCAACTGTTAAGGAAATGAGAATGGAGAAAAAGAACCCGGGGCTGGTGCCTTTGCTTCAGTTCATGCAGAAACATCTGGGTTTTAATGGTATAATATGGGAAGAATCATTTGGCACCGTCATTGCTATTAAATGTCTGTTAAGCATTAATAAATCAGAAGAGGCTCATTTAAAATGGCATTGTACTGGAAACTTTAGGATTATGGTACATAATGAATCACTGGTGGGCTTTATCAGTGAGTGTGTATTTTGGGCAGGGTAACAGAAAGAGGGGATGGACACGAATTTACTTTTGTGATCTTCCAGTGGGGTAGGAGAGAAAGAAAACTGTGGCAGTTCTGGAGAAATATTTCAAACTTCAAAGAACAGAGCCCTAAGATCTGGTTCCTGTTCTCACAGGAGCATTTTCTTTGTCCTATTGACTGTTTGGAGAAATATTTACAGCCAAGTTTGTTTCTAAATGTCTGCATTCTGCTGAAGAGACTTTCTTCCTTTCTGTGAACAGAAGTGGTTTGGATATATTTTTCTTTTCATCTTGTAAGTTTCTTTAAGTTAGTCATTTTAGTTAAATCTAATTCTCAGGTTTATTACTCATATTTTCTTAACATTTATAAACATTTTTCAGATATTTGTTATAGTAAATTTAAGGCAGGAGTGCTAGAACCTAATTTATTATAGAAGATATGTAATTTCTACTAGTGGATAATAATGTTAAATTTTTTGTTCTTGTAAGATTAACACTGGCTTATGTCAGCAACATAACTAACTTCAATCATTTTTCATTTGAATCTTTATCTACTGTAACCATCTCTCCCTTTTTCTTTCTCCCTCTCCATCCTCCACCCCAGTCTCTCACACCCTTGTTTTTTCTAGGAACATTAGAAATTTAACCAATTCATTCTCTGCTGTCATAACAAGAAGGCTTCAGGCTAGTATTTTATCTCTGATAGAGGCTTCAAAGGATTTTAGTAAAAGCATGTGAAAATTGCCTTCCATAACAACAACATCATGCCTAGAAATTAGAGAATTAATTATACATGAATGCTTACCGTAGCACTAAAATATGAATAGTGAAAATACCAGAGTATCTGAGATAATATGGTTTTGGTGTGCAGTAGCTGCATGCCTCCTCTGCTATACACCTATATCCTTTCCTGTGGGACCTATGCTGACAACACAGTCGAGAATTAATGTACAGAGCTGAAATGCTGTTTGACTTCTGAGAAATTGAGTTCTTTCATGAGATCATGGAAACAGCCCTGGATGAGACTCATGTATCCAACTTCTGCTCAAAAGTGCTGTGTAACCTCCAGCAAGCCTCCCAACCTCTCTAGGCCTCACTTTCCTTGTCCATAACAGAAGATGGGTGGATCTCATTGTATGTTTAAAGTTTGATAATTCTTCCAAATCTTCATTGTCTGCTGTAATTCTCTCATCTCACAGTCAAATTCTAAGTCCTTACTTCCTAAATTGCTACCTACTGTAGGAGGGAGAGGAAACAAAAGCTGGACTACAAAATTGGTTTCTGGGAAATTATTGCCTCTGCCAAACAGGAACGCACCTTAGAGGCTATGTTTGGTTTGGAAAGCACACTGGACCTTGGAGCGGGGAGGATAACCTGATGAGGAATAAGATGGGGGAAGGCACGGGAGATAAAGCTAGTCAGCAATGTGGCCAGAAGTTGGACACACTGAGAGGTAAGAAATAATGAGAATTTCCCAGTGGTTCGAATGCAAAGATGCTTTTAAAACTAGAGATATCTAAAAAATAATTTCTGTTATTTACTGTATATGGTATATTGTAACCTTCCCTTTGTCTTTCTCCCAACCTCTCCATTAAGTTTACTACAGTCACAGCCTGGACTTGAAATCTTGGGCAAAGGGAGGGGAGACGGATGGTGTCTAGCTTATTGATTTTACGTGGAAAAGGGCAGCATCCTCAGGAGGTGAAATGAAAGTTAGATCAAGGATTCAGAGAATGCCAGAGACCACTAAAGAACAAGAGGTTTTGAGAAACTTAAACCTCCATGCCAGTCCCCATCCTCTTGACAAGAAAGTAGGTTTCCATCCCTAGGTAAGTCAGGATATTTGAACAGGTGACCATAGTAAGCAAGAGGATTTGGAGTCATCCAGGCAGCTGACATCTATTACACTAGGATACGCAAATAATAATGTAATAATTCTACTTTTTATTTTCTAAGAACCAAGAGAATAGAAACAGAAATTGGGATTTTTAAAATACATGTATCACTTCTTTAAGTGTTCCTTTTGAATTTTTTAATTAAATTGTAATTTATATCCTTTAAGTTTATTAAGACAATAAAAGGAACTAATATTTTAAATAATAGCAAGCCTTTGGAAATCCAGTGTTTTCAAGGAATACCTAAGGTTTTTAAAATGAAGTGTATCATCTTCATATCACATTCACAGAGTAGCTAATGTTAGCCTGCCTCACCCACAATATAAATGAAGTGCAGAATATATTATATATTTTAATTTAAATAGTTCTTTTTATTTTTGGCATTCTATTAACTATGATTGTGAGACGATAGAGTGAGGACTAAAAGGAAATAATATATTATTCAGATTAACCTGACTTTCCATGAGCTTCTTCTGCATTAATAATCAGGTTTTAATACCAATGTAAGTATTACATTTGACTGACATACACTATCATTTTGTTCCTAGTTAACATGCTGCACAAAAGTGAAGATGTGAGAGATTTTTTTGAAGGATTGATTGCAGACCAAGATAACTGCTAGGAAAGAAACAAAGGAGAATATAATTTCCCTGACCTAGCTATTTTTTTTTATCTTGAAGGACTGTACATTCCCAATGCTGATAGAACTCTGAATTCCATGAATAAATAAATAAAACTATTTACCACATATCTAGTGATCTCTCTAAATCAATACATAGTTCACATTTGTAGATCAGAAGATACGTAGATTTATTTTTGGTGAATATAATCAGTATATTTGATGCACATTGTTTATACTACTGACTTGGCTAAAATAGAGGATAAGAGCATGGCCTTGGTAAAATTAATAAATTATTGAGTCATAAAAAGTCATGTAGTAACAAAAATTTATGGATTTCCTATTTATTTATGGCTTATTTAGAAGGCACCCAGATATTAACAGCCCCATCTAATGACAAAATCTAACTATTTGTTTAGCTATTTGATTTGAAATAGTAAGTGTTGTTTTTCCAAAAATCAATTACTAGATATAAGGTAATTTAAGATTCACTTTAGTCTTTTTGTCATTTGCTATTATTCTCGTATTGATAAACAACTAATATTAAGAAAGTACTTCATTATTACAACATAAATATATTTACCTATAAATATATTCACTCTAGATACTGTTGGTCACATATGCATGCAATTAAATTACCTACAAAATAATATCCTCACCATATAGCCACGCTGAATCAGCCCCCGGCTTTTCTTTTATTAATAACTACAACACTGTGCATAATTAAGTTGACATTCTCTCCAAGTGAACAAACTCATACAGCCATTCATGCATGCTTATGGCAGCTATCCATTTAGAGAAATTATAATTATACATGACCCAGAATGAAATTTTTTACACCATTTGTGCCCTAATGGAAAACAAAATGAAACAAGCAAGCCATGTTTAAAGATATACTAAAATATTACACTCAAATCCCATCTGTGATCTTATCTTCTTTTTTCAGTTATTTTCCAACTTTTATGTCTATATATTCTGTGTAAAGAGAATTTGAGTTCTTTACCTATCAAGATTTTTTTTCCCTGGTCCTGGAGTCACTTTTAAATTGTGAGTCTCATTCAGTTCTCTCATATGAAATAATCCCCACTTTTATTTTCCCAACCCGAATGAATACAAGAGGTAGCTGATATTCATGAAAGGTAGAGTGAGCAGCCTCTAAAAATCTTCCTTTAAATATACTCTTCATGGACTTTAGGTAGTTAATAAACAATAAGAAAGACTGTATTTAGGAGAATACAGTATGAACTGCTACTGAAGATATCTTGAGAATATAAAATGTCTTTGAAAACAAAAAGCAAACAAGCTCAGAATTCTACATCCTGCACTATGTTAATTTTTCCATCAGGTTTCTAAATTGATTTAAAAATAAGCTGCATAAAAATGGTGACACTTAAATTTATGGACTCTGGAGTAAAATGAATCACCTGATGGGGCTTTTACAAGTTCTGGGAATCCCTAATGTAAATCTGTGGCCTCCCTGAATAGTGGTGGGAAAAATGTTGAGAATGATCCAGTTAGAAAATCTATTTATTCATTCCTTCATTTATTTAATTTATTTTCAATTTTTTAATTGATACATTGTAATTGTACATATTTGTGTTGTATAATTTGATGTTTTGATACATGTATATGTTGTATAATGATCAAATCAGGGTACTTAGTGTATCCATCAACTCATGCATTTATCATTTCTTTGTGGTGAGAATATTCACAACCTCTCTTCTAGCTATTTTGTAATATACAATACCTTACCGTTAATCATAATTACCCTACTGTACAATAGAACACCAGAAGTTATTTTTCCTATCTAATTGTAACTTTGTACCTATAGACCAATCTCTATCCCATCCCCTCCCTTTTGTGGTGAGAACATTCACAACCTCTCTTCTAGCTATTTTGTAATATACAATACCTTACCGTTAATCATAATTACCCTACTGTACAATAGAACACCAGAACTTATTTTTCCTATCTAATTGTAACTTTGTACCTATAGACCAATCTCTATCCCATCCCCTCCCCAGTCTCTGGTAACCACTGTTCTACTCTTTATTTCTATGATACCAGCTTTTTGAAAGACTCTCCATATAAGTGAGATCATGTGGTATTCGTCTCTCTGTGTTTGGCTTACTTCGTTTAACATAATGTCCATGTTGTTGCAGATGTGACATTCAGGCTGTGTGAGTTCATTAGGGTCTTTGGCTTTTTCAGATTTACATTTAAACATTCTCTGTGTCTGTATCTGTTTCTGTTAAGCTTGTGTTCATCCTAGGCTGTATATCTTCCATATTCCTTCTCCTTTGCTGTAAAAGTCTAAATGAAACACTTTGATCCATTAATGGAATGTAGTTGACCCAGTGCCCTCTCTGTCACAGTGTTGATTCACAGCTGCAAGGAGGAATGGGTAGCATGCCAGGCTGCAGATAATGTCNCTTTGTGGTGAGAATATTCACAACCTCTCTTCTAGCTATTTTGTAATATACAATACCTTACCGTTAATCATAATTACCCTACTGTACAATAGAACACCAGAAGTTATTTTTCCTATCTAATTGTAACTTTGTACCTATAGACCAATCTCTATCCCATCCCCTCCCCAGTCTCTGGTAACCACTGTTCTACTCTTTATTTCTATGATACCAGCTTTTTGAAAGACTCTCCATATAAGTGAGATCATGTGGTATTCGTCTCTCTGTGTTTGGCTTACTTCGTTTAACATAATGTCCATGTTGTTGCAGATGTGACATTCAGGCTGTGTGAGTTCATTAGGGTCTTTGGCTTTTTCAGATTTACATTTAAACATTCTCTGTGTCTGTATCTGTTTCTGTTAAGCTTGTGTTCATCCTAGGCTGTATATCTTCCATATTCCTTCTCCTTTGCTGTAAAAGTCTAAATGAAACACTTTGATCCATTAATGGAATGTAGTTGACCCAGTGCCCTCTCTGTCACAGTGTTGATTCACAGCTGCAAGGAGGAATGGGTAGCATGCCAGGCTGCAGATAATGTCTAAACCCCAGCAACAGGTCAAACATGGTGCTTGCTTAATAGGCCCCTCTGTCTTGAGCAAGCAGATTCCTTGTCACAGGGGGTACAGTTTACCTATTGTAGGAATTAGTTGTACACAGTTTTCTGTCACCAGGATTCTTCAGAAGGTTC
>NW_007731489.1:211411-213229 GCF_000696425.1 Galeopterus variegatus
GGGGGATGAATAAGTAAATGTCTACTTACTGAACTATAGGATCCTCTGTCCTTTCTTCATCCTGCTTTCACAATTCCAATGACCAGGCCACAATATGTATCTAAAAAATAAATGGGTTGCTCTGAAATCTCATAGTGATTCTGGAACATTCTGCCATGCCAATACTATTCCTACTGCTTAAGTTTTGTACAGTACCTGCTGTGGGTCATAGAATGCAAGGCTTGATCAGTGGATACTTCCATCCTATATCCCCAGAATGTCAAAGACCCTCTTTTTTTGGGGGGTGGGAGTGGCTAGCAGTAAGGGGATCTGAACCTTTGACCTTGGCGTTATAACACCGTGGTCTAGCCAACCGAGCTAACAGCCCCTCTTCCCTCTTTGCATTTTAACAGCTACTTTTTTTGGTGGGCAAGAACATGTATTGACTTGGTGCCAAGCTAGTCTGAAAAACAGCAGGCTAATTTCTACTGAGCCAGTTTGGCAACATAAAAACCTGAACATTTCTGATGAAACATACTAGAATTTTATGACAAAATGAACTGGGTCCTGATAGCATTTTTCTCAACAACTGGTGGATGTTAGAATAATCCTTCACTACCATAACTTCAAAAGGGACAATTCTCTGTCAGAAGGTATGTTTGTGTCTCTACTTTACCCTACCTCCTCTCCTTTTCCATGTTTTCAGCATAGTTTGCTACATCCAACTACATGAACCCACCTACACTTCTCCACAGTGTGAGTGATTGGTATGGTATAAACTATAAAGAGTTACTAAAAATCACAAATATAGTTTCACACTGTTGGATTCTCTTAGCATAGTTTTAAAGTTTTAAAGTTTTTAGGAAGTCCCTTTCAGGAGCCTAAATTAAAAAAAAAATTGTTGTGAAGTGATCCATCAACCATTCTTTTAAGATAGCTAGGGTCTTAAGATCCAGGCTTATATTAACTGTGAATGTCATGTATTATGGATTGAATTGAGACCCCCCAAAGTTTAATGTGTTGGAAGCTTGGCCCCCACTGTGACATTGATGGGAAATCCTATTATGGTAGTTGAAAGGTGGGGCCTTGATGAGGTGATTAGATTGTGAGGACCGATGTCCTACTAAATGGATTAATAAGTTGAGGTTTAATGGTGGTTGTGGGCATGGTTCTGAGGGCCTTAAAAGGAGAGCACATGAGAATCCCTCTGTCTCTCTCTCTGCTCCACCATTCTCACCCTGTATTGCTGTAGAGTCACCTCACCAGATGTGTTTTCTGGACTGTGGAGTTCCCAGCCTTCAAAACTGTAAGCAATAAATTTTGTTTTCTTTACAAGTTACCCAGTTCCAGGTATTCCTGTTATAAGCAGGAGTGAACTAATACATCATTCTACATACATGCTTACATCCTAAGTTACTAATTGTTTCCTGCTAGAGAGCAGAGATTATTTTACATTAATTTTGATGTCTCTTGCCAGTAGAAAAAGTCATAGTAGGTTTACAATAAAGGTTTGGTGAATAAATAATGTATAGATGAAAGAATTGTAAGCCTTTTGGACTCAAGAAAAATTCTATTCTCGTTTAGGTTACAGATACCAGCCTTTCATTTCCAGGTTCTGCCACTAGCTTCTGTCCTAAGACCTTGATTTTCTTTCTCTCCCTTAATCTTAAACATGGGCTATATATACTCCCAGGAGATATCTTGGCCACCACTCTAGATTGAAGCATCTTGGATAGTTCTGTTTAATTCTTTCTCTTTTCTTAATTTAAAAAACCCTGCCAGGGCCGGCCCGTGGCTCACTCGGGAGAGTGCAGTGCTGATAACACCAAGGCCACGGGT
>NW_007731489.1:214024-216257 GCF_000696425.1 Galeopterus variegatus
ACACCAAGTCAAGGGTTAAGATCCCCTTACCGGTCATCTTTAAAAAAAAAAAAAAAAACCCTGCCATTTTCTCTGGTTAAGTTATATTCTGGGATCACATCCAGGCCCTGTCACTTAATAGCTTTGATTTCTTAATCTATAAAATGGCATTAGTAAGAGGATCTCTTCATAGTTGTCAAGGATTAAATTACAGACACTAAAAGGTTTAGCATAGTACCTAGTAGAGAGTCACTCATCAGTGTACCTTAGTCATAGGTATTATTTTTCTGGTTACCAGTTAACTCTATGTAACTCCATGTAGCAAAAGACAAGAAACTCTATCATGATATATATGCTCAGGGATTCATTGTATACATCTGTGTCTTATAGCCATGTCCTTACTTAGACCTGAGAAGTCATCACTGTATGCAGTAATAGCTTAATGAATGGGTAAGATCACACATTAATATTTAATACAGATACTTTCTCTTCCCCAATCTTAAGCCCCTCCCCTACATTTTGTTACTGGTTAATGAGGAGGTGTAGCAGTCGTGTCTATTTAACTATCTAATATTCATTTCTACCCACTTCCTTTTAACAGAATTCGACTTTTGTTTTGGATGGTGTTATGGGTCAAATTTTTCCCCTAGAATTTCATGTGTTGGAAACTTGATCTCCACTGTAACAATGTTAAGAGGGTGGGAAATTAGATTATGATATTTGAAGGGTGGGGCCTTTGAGAGGTGATTAGATCATGAGGACTATGCCCTTGTGAATGGATTAATCCATTCATGGAGTAATGAGTTAGCATGGGTGTGGCCTAGTTGCTTTATAAGGAGCACATGAGAGAGCTCTTCTACTTACGTAATATCCTGGTCACCACAGGACCCTGTAGAGAGTCACCACCCAAAAGAAGGCCCTCATTGGATGTGTTCCCTGAATTTTGGATTTAGCCTCCAAAACTGTAAGAAATAAATTTTATCATCTTAATATATTACCCAGTTTCAGGTATTCTGTTATAAGAAACAGAAAATGGACTAATAAAGATAGCAATGTGCCCAATTACATATACACATGTTCAAAGTCTTTAACAGCTAAAGATGGCCAAGTGACCAATTGCTGTCCAATGAAACATAAGAATCCATCAGGTAGGATTCCAGGAAAACTTTTAAAAAGGAGATAGACTTGTGTGGCATTGGGCCTTTGCTCTTTTCCTTTCTTCCTGCCTAGAACACGGTTGTGATGGCTTGGTGGTAGAAGAGGCATGTTTTAAACACAAAGACAGAAAACATATAATAAAGACAACAGAGTAGAATGATACAAAGAGCCTGGGTCCTGATGGCACCCTTGACCTGCCATACAATAGCTCCCTACTAATACATTCATGTTGCAGCAGAGAAAAAAAACAACACTTAGTTAAATCTACATAGTCAGATTTCTATAATTGCAGATAAATGCAATCCTACCTGATGTGCATGTATGGGGGAGGGAAGTACCATGGACTGGCTGTAACCAAGCATAAGGCAGGTCCACATTGAACACATTCTAAGAGGACTTTTTATTAAAAAGGCTTTCTTATAAGTTGGTACAACAAACAGTCTCTTTCATGGATGCTGAGAATAATAGAGTTACAGTAAGACTGCTATTCCCTATTCTCTACTGTAATTAAATAAATCTTAAGTAATTTCTAAAATTTCTAACATATTGTTTTCAGCACTATAGTGAGAAATAAATATGAATAAGTAGTGGCTCCTGCCCTCAAGAAGCTTATTATAGATGACTAGATAAATATACCCATACATATATACTACAAAGTGGAGTTAAATGCACATATAGGTAATAGGTATGGATGTAATGGATAGAGACATTGCATTTTGTTGTAGAGATCTGGAAAGCTTCATAGAGGAGGCCTTGGAGGATGGACAGGATTTCAGTAAGGCCTTGAAGGATGGACAGGATTTCAGTAGGTCAAAAGGTTAGGACACTATCAAGGAAGAGCATGGCATGGACAAGGGCATGAAGGTGAGAACATGCAAAGTACGATCTTAAAAGTTACTATCTACCATATGAACTACACTAACTTTTTCAGCTCCTGACAACTGTCAAAATATCATTTTAGATAATTTTGATCCCTCATTTACATTTTAATTCAGGCTTCTCTGACCCTTTTGTCACAGAAACATTTTATTTCTCGATTTAGTTCTAGCAATGAAGGTAGAAACTTGAAGCCATTGCAATTTGGGGGTATTAATGT
>NW_007731489.1:216669-233008 GCF_000696425.1 Galeopterus variegatus
GTTAAATGCACATATAGGTAATAGGTATGGATGTAATGGATAGAGACATTGCATTTTGTTGGAGAGATCTGGAAAGCTTCATAGAGGAGGCCTTGAAGGATGGACAGGATTTCAGTAGGTCAAAAGGTTAGGACACTATCAAGGAAGAGCATGGCATGGACAAGGGCATGAAGGTGAGAACATGCAAAGTACGATCTTAAAAGTTACTATCTACCATATGAACTACACTAACTTTTTCAGCTCCTGACAACTGTCAAAATATCATTTTAGATAATTTTGATCCCTCATTTACATTTTAATTCAGCCTTCTCTGACCCTTTTGTCACAGAAACATTTTATTTCTTGATTTAGTTCTAGCAATGAAGGTAGAAACTTGAAGCCATTGCAATTTGGGGGTATTAATGTAAATGTGAATTCCTTACTTGTACCTACTCTCTGTGAGATGGTTTGGAATACACTAGTACGTCTTTCTTTTCTATAATGATTTGGAAGATGTCTATTTTAATGATATCAGGATTATAATAATTTCAATCTCCTTGATTATCATTGCCCACTGTAAAATGTATGATGATCTTTAATTGCACTCTCTGTCAAGCAAAAGAATGTTATACAGAGGAAGCGATGGAACCTGGGAACTGATAAAAGTGTGTACTTTGTGAATTGTTACACATTGTGGGAGAGTTCCAAATGAATCTTTGTTCATCCCTTTATCTTCCTATTTTAAAATGCAGTCTATGACATACTTTGTTCTCTGAGGGTGGGTGGGATGGAGAGATTACCCCTCTTCAAGGTTAGCAAGTAATTAATACCATGGAATTGTTTGCACATAACCATCCTGAACATATCAGAATGATTGAACAGACTGTAAGGGTTTTAGAAAAGAAATTTAATTAATGAAAAGTGCAAATATCAAAAATTAGGTCAATGTGTGGGCACACAGAAATTGAAACAATGCTACTTTTTGAGATTGCCACGTGTGCTATGTAGACTGCACTGTTCAATGCTAGAGAATGGCATTCACGTCATAGTCTATGGAATGACATCCTTGTTGCTGGGTAGTGCACAACCTTCATGGCCATATAAGGCAGTCCAGGACATTTTCTGGGTTGTCTTTTGTTTGCTTATTGTGGCTGAGAGGGTCTCCTTGTCAAGATTCCCAGTGTTTGACTTCTGTCTTTCTTCCGGCTCTTACTTTTCCTGGAGCCCTGGCAGTGGATTTATTGGCAGCTCTATTATCTTGGGCTGTCTTTGGCTGTATCCTTGACTTCTTAGATTACCCTGAAAACTAGTGGTCATATACCCACAGTCTTTGTTGGGGGATTAATGGAGACATTTTCTCTGGATGCCAAAGTTTTCCCATACCTATGACCTTTTGCTTCAAAAAGAATCATATTTTGTCTTTGTATTAGGGTGACTACATAATATATTGTCCAATCAGAAACACTTTAAGATATATTATATGGTCATCTTAATACAAGAGCAGAANAAACTAGTGGTCATATACCCACAGTCTTTGGTGGGGGATTAATGGAGACATTTTCTCTGGATGCCAAAGTTTTCCCATACCTATGACCTTTTGCTTCAAAAAGAATCATATTTTGTCTTTGTATTAGGGTCTTTGTATTAGGGTCTTTGTATTGTCTTTGTATTGTCCAATCAGAAACACTTTAAGATATATTATATGGTCATCTTAATACAAGAGCAGAAAGAGTAAACACGATTCTCTAAGAAGAAGCTATTAGTAATGACAGTGGAATAACAGGTGTAAACTGGGACTGTCCTGGGCACATTAGGATGTCGGGTCACCTATCCTCTTTCTCCCAATTGATATGCAGTAGATTCACCTTTAAGAGCAGATTCTATAGTTTTAGAATATTTCCATTCAGTAAGTAAATAGGCATTGTCCTGCTGCCCCTGAGTTTGCCTTCACCATTGTGGCATTTCCCCTGGGACTCTCCAGACTTCCCTACTCTCTAGCATCTAAACTGGAAAACTTTCACATGGCTGGAGGCCTCTAGGGCCCTGCACTGGGGCTAAGGTTGGCATCTGCTCTTATAGGGGCCTATGCCATACCAGTTGCTAAATACTTTTGATATTACCTCAGCCCTTTTGCTATTTATTTGCAAAGCTCCCTTTCCTCTGTAACGTTCTTTGTCATTCTATATCAGTCCAGTCCCAGGACTGTGAAGACACCCAGGCTTCAGTTTGCTGTTTCATCCCTACATACATATGTGCCATGTTCAATTTTCTAGGTGTTATTTTACATACCTCATAAATAGCAAGATGTCTTTCTGACTCAAGAAGAAGGTATTTGATTTCGCTATCAACATCACAGAACTGCAGTGTGATTATAGTTACTGTAAGCATGTGGCTTTGAAAGGAGAGCTCTGTCTCTCTTCACAGTCACAGCATTGTAGAAAGATTGTTTTTGTCTGTGATTCTACCCCCCTGACTGGAATGTGAAGATAGCTGGTTATGTGAATAAGATTAGAAGAACTAGAGGAGAGTGTTAGAGTTAAGACTAAAAGGAAGGTAGAAAACTACTGTTTTCTTTGGTTAAAAATCACATACCAAATATTTCTAGTTACTGAGTCAAATTAAGACCTTCACAGAAGCAGTAAGGAAAAAAATTGAGATTTTTGTGATTGATGAAAAAAAACTCCCCTTTTTGGGAGCACCAAATACAAAAGTAGGATGAGATTCTCCCCTGCCATAAAGCAACTGTGAATTAAAGGGTAAACTCTGGATCAAGAGCTGATATTTTTATGGCTTTATATAAAAGTGAGATCTGAGATTTTTTAAAAAATTAGAGTTAATTGACAAGGACTTCATTGGGAAGTTGGTGTTTTTTTGGTCATGCGCAGAACTGAGATTAAGAAAGTCTAGGGATGTGGTAGAGCTGTGGAAAGAGCATATGATCTGGAATCAGGCAGATCTGGGTTTAAATTGCAGTTTTGCCTCTTGCTAAGTAACCTTTCTGTACAGTGACTTCATCTTAGAACAAGGCAAATCACACTTTCCCTATGACGTGGTCGAGATTCAACAATTTACTATAGACAGAATGCCTACTCCATAGCAAGTGCTTAATAAATTTGCACTTTAGAATCTGGGATATTCTAAATATCCGGAATGTGGGAAAGAAAGGAGTGGTTTTTAAGAAAGAGCCTAAGGCAAAGAGAAAGGAAGGGTCAAGTGTGACTGAAAACTTGGCTCTCCAGACATGCTGGTCTGTGGGGTGTATAAAGAGCTGGCAGAAGAGCACCTGATGAAGGAGGGAGAAGGAATGAAGCTGACACTCCCAGGGGAGGTGTCAGTGGTCAGCTGCCAACCTTGTGTATCAGGTTAAGATCAAAGAGCACCCTGGCGTATACATGATGCTCTTGCATCTGGGCATCAGGAGGAGACTTGCAGCACTTTCTGGAACTACAGTAAGAAGAAGAAAGGCATATTGTTAGAATGATTGCACCACCATAGGTCCATCTATACCCTTGTTGGGTTTACAGACTTGAGTCCTGTAAGAGCTATAGTATGCTTTAGAAGGCCCTTTGAACCACCTGAAATTGTGTGAAAATTTGGTATATATTTGTGTTTTCTGGTAACATGTTCCATTGCTTTCTTCAGATTCGACAAGAGGGTCTGATTCTTGTGCTCCTGGTACTTAACTCCCCAACACTCATCCCATGGCTCCTGCTTTGTATAGCAGTGATATAGTTTGGGGAATTAATTTCAGTTTTTGGGAGGATGTTCTTGATTTAAGTGTAATCCCGTTCGCCTTTCCAATAATTGGTTTAAGATTAGAGGTAATAGAAAAATAAATCTGAGCTACCTATCATCCAGCTTTTCTTCCCTTACTCTTGAGAGAGAAAAGCTGCTCTTCCTCTAAATGCACCTGTCTGAGGAAGCATGTGGCCCACCTTGGAAACTAGCCGACAACCACAAGAGGAAGAATCTAACACTGTGGAAGGAAGAGCAAAGAGATGGAAAGAATTGGAGTCCTCATAACATTGTTGAGCCACTGGTTCAACAATGTCCTGAAGCCTGACCCAGATCTTGCCTTCCCCACCTGTGAGCTAATAAATGTTCTTATTATTTAAACAAGCTTGAATAGCGTTTTCTGTTACTTGCAGCCATGCATGTCTGAATGCCACCCAAAGTTTGAGAGCTATTTGTTCACACTATGTTAAAAGGAGAGGAATTGTAGGAAATGCTTAAATGAACTGTTCAATATTTTAAAGCCTTTTAAGCATAACTGGATAATATTGTGTTTGTGTACTTTACCTCATCTACAGTGGTTAAATAATTTGTGCTTTTCACTCTGATGTAACTGTAAGAGTGCCCTTGAATTCTTCTATAGCGGTAAGGGGATAAAAGAGCACAGCCATATAAAAAGTAGTGGTGTAAAAGTTAGGGTGCATATGTGTGCGGTATTTAATTATGCAGTGTATACATTTTATGGAAACATAACTGTTCAGAAAAACTGAGGTAAAAAAAGATGTAATAGGGAGGGTCAATAATGCAGCTGCATCAAAGCATCACTGGGGAAGGAGCTGTCTGCTTTTAGGTCTTGGTCTACAGTGCCACTGCTAATCTTTGCTCTAGAGGTGACCCTTCTGTTTTGGTGTTTGGCATAGGTGATTGTAGTGCTCCCACTGCATGGGAAATTGTACAGTGTGTGGCATCGACCCAGCTTGTGCTCTGCCCCTCTTTTGAAATCTCTTTTGAAATCTGAAAAAAGCACAGCTAAATATACAAGGAACTCAAACAATTATATAGTAAAAAACCAAACAACCCAATTAAAACATGGGCAAAGGAGCTGAATAGACATTTTTCAAAGGAAAACATACAAATGTCCAACAGGTAGATGAAAAAATGCTCAACATCACTATTCACAAGGGAAATGCAAATTAAAACCACATTGAGATACCACCTCTAGACTGGCTAGAATCAAAAAGACTGAAAATAACAAATGCTGTGAGGATTTGGACAGAAGGGAACACTCCTACACTGTTGGTGGGACTGTAAATTAGTACAAACACTATGGAAAACAGTAGGGAGGTTTCTCAAACAACTACAGATAGATCTTCCATATGATCCAGCATTCCCACTTCTGAATATATACACAGAGGAATGGAAATCATCATGTCGAAGGGATAACTGCACTCCCATGTTCATCGCAGCTCTGTTTACAATAGCCAAGACATGGAAACAACCTAAGTGTCCATCAATGGATAATTGGATAAGGAAACCATGGTAAATATACACCGTGGAATACTACTCTGCCATAAAAAAGAATGAAATACTCCCATTTGCAACAACATGGATGGGCCTGGAGAAACTTATGTTGAGTGAAATAAGCAAAGTACAGAGGGACAAATACCTCATGTATTCACTCATATGTGGGAGCTAAGCAAGAAAAAAGGAAGGAAAGAAAGACCACAGTAGTGCATTGGACTTGCAGAGGGAGAGAACATTCTCAAGGCTACCAAGTGGGGGGGGGGGAGAGGAGGGTGGCTGGGAATAATTGGGTAGGGGACACGGGGTACAAATGCAATTTGTAGTAATGGCTATACAGCCAGTATGAATCTGGCCCCCGCATCATGGGGATGAGGGGTGACAATCAGCTTTGTATCTCATGAATATTCATAACCAATAAAAAACCAACCAAACAAAAATACCCCATCAGATTATACTCCATAACTATATACAATTACAATGTGTCAATTCAAATCGTAAAAATTAAAACACACCCACACACACACACAAAACCCCACAGCTAAATCCTAATCCAACTTCGGTGGTGCACTATCTACCCTGGATCTCACTGATATGCACCCCCTTATCCAGACCGCAGAACCCTGCCTGGGCTCATCATCTTGCTTTCTCTACCGAGTACACTTACTCTCAATTCTGTCCTCGATGCTGCCTTACTTGCATTTTGTCAATGACTTGGGTTAATGCATAGCAAGCATGTTATTCTAGTCTACAGATGATACAATGCTGGAGAAACAGCTGAACGTGAAACATTAGCTTTGAACACTTGTCTAGCGCTTACTATATGCACTCTTATATGTGTCTTATATAGATTATATCATTTAATTTTATTTTATAGATGAGAAACTTGGCACATAGGAGTATCAAGTCACTTGCCCAAGACCACACAGCAAAGAAATTATAGAGTTAAGGTTTAAAATCAAGTAGCCTGGCTTTGAAGTACACACTCTGAACCATTATGTTTTGATGCCTTCAGCGTGATGTAATAGTTAGGCCAATAGAATGGATTCTTTAGATTTGCTAAAATGAGAGGCAGAAAACAACAGGGAGGGAAAGGACCGACTGTAGTAGTTTACATGAAAAAGGACAAGTTTTTTAATTGGTTATAATCTGGGTTTGAACAGCAGAGAAGAAAACTGCTTCTAAAAAGAAAGCAGACTTTGGGCAAAGAAAAATGTGGTTCAGGAGAGAGGAGATAATTGCTCCATCATATTCTAATGACTCTGACCCATAGGATTATGCTGGAACATTTTATTCTAAATGTTAGAGTTCGTGAGCAACATTGGCAGGCTGAAGATGTCTAGTACATTAGCCAAAAGTATCTTCAGTCTGGTAACCATTTCATGTGTGGTGGGACAGAAGCTTAGCAAAGTAATACGAGGTTTCAGATATTTGAAGAATCATCACAAGGAAGAGATGTGGACTGTGAGGTTACAGGGTTAACATCTTAGGTCAAGACCAGGAAGAACCATCTAAATATTTACAGTCTTGAAAACGTTCAAAGACAATAAATACTAAGGGCTACCTCATCAAGTAGTGAGCTCTCAGGCAACAGAAGTTTCAGGAAGTATTTGGATGACCATTTGTTAAATACCTTATTTGTTGGGAAATAATATCAAATGGAACATGATTCCAACAAAATTGTTTCAAGAATCTGGCTTTTCAAAGGCAGTTTTTAGCCAAAAAAAAAAAAAAAGTTTTTCACATAGTTGTTAACTGGAAAACATCAAATTAGTATAGGCTTCTCGACACTCATATTATTAGCATATGTTGATGGGCAGTATTAGCAATAAAATATGAAAGAATAATACTTAAAATAAAACTTCTAAATTACTTATTATGTGTTTTGCAAAAATGTCAAAAACCCAATCTCAAATGAATGTTTTCCTGTTGCTTTAGTGTTTTTAAGTGCTTTGTCTTTGAGAAGACGTTGCAGTAAATAAAAGTGTGAAGGTGAAGTGGGTGAACACCCTGTCAAGATGCCCTGTCCAGGGAGCACACCTGTGATGAGTGAGGAAAGGAGAAAAGGTTAACATGGTTTGAGAGACGGATTCTGGGTAACCCCAAAGAACATGTCTGTGAGTCATCTATGTTCACAATTCTTTGAGCTTTGTCTATCCTAAGGGAGATGAAGCAATTACACAGACATAATGTCTTACCCTTCTCGTACAGTGCATTCCACATTCCTCAATCCATTCATCATCATCAGTGGTATTTGTGTTCAATGCTGTCATGCAGTTAGTTGCCAACAATCATTAAAAAGAAAGCCATAATGGTATACACTCAGGAGACAGAGCGAAACCAATTTTCACAATGTGTATTATAAAGACATCAATCCATTAAAGGGGAACATCACTGACGAGCTCTGCAAGGATACTTTTGCATCAAGGACTATCTTCAGAGCCTGAAGAAGTAAATGAAGTGATTATCTGCCGCTCATGATTTCTCTTCTCTGAAACAGAATCCACAATGGCTGCAAAGCTGCTGCGTGGTGGCTTTCTTCTCCTTTTGCTCTCCATTTTACCTGCATTCTCACTCACTGATTGTGAAAGCCTTGTTCTCTGGACTTTCCTCATGGCCTGCTTTTATTTTTAAAAAACAAATAATAAAAATATTCGAAGATTTCATTACCAGAGAAATTTCATGTAGCAAGCATCCTGTCTGGCACAGTGTTAGTGCTATTCCTCCCAACTTCTTAGAAAGAGAAAAGGAATGTTTAAAATATATTTTTCCCTTCCTTCTCTTCTCTTCTATCATCTCACCCTCTGTCCTCTTCCTCCCCCACCCCCTTCCTCCTTCTTCTCTTCCTCCTTCCTCTCCTGACCTCATGTTTTCCCTCAAAATGAAAGTTTCAATCCCAATTAGTTGTCTGATATTACTAATAAGATAGCACTTATATCATGCTTGCTATGTGCCAGGCAGTGTTCTAAGCACATTATATATATTAACTAATTTGATTTTCTCAACAACTGTAGGAGGTAGGCAGTATTTTATAGAAGGAAAACTGAGGCATCAAGAGGTTACATAATTTGCCAATGGTCATGTGGCCAATGAAGTCAGAACATAGTGCTGTGATTCCAAAGTCCATGCCCAAACCAGTGACATACGCCACTCCTCTAACTTTGGGGTCTTCCAGAGCAGTGACTTTCTCAGAGACTAAGGAAGAGAAGAACTAACACATACTGGGTTCCTAATTTGTGCCAGGCACTCAACATGTGTTATCTACTTAGATCTCTGCAGCAATACTACAAGTTAGGCATTATTATCCCTGCTATTATAGGCAAGGTTAAAAAAAAAACTTACCTAATATCACATTGTGAGCTACAGAAGCAGATTTTTATCTCACTGATTCTGGAAGTTTCTCTCTTTAGAACATACTAAATTAGCACCTGTAATTGGGAAAGCAGCAAGAGCCTTTACCTGAGGCCTTTTCTTTGGCATTGTCTTCTTGCTCATTCTGATACCCTGACCTCTTGGACATGCTAGAAAACTTGAACTGGCCGGTCAAGGCTGTATTTTCCTCCTTTAATCTGCTCTCAAGAATTCATTCTATTATCTGAGATACTTACAAAACCTACTATCTGATCCTGAGTCATATTGCCGACTCAGATCTGCATGGTACATCTTTTTCTCTTTGTTACCCCAAATCCTGACAGAATATTGAGACTCAATAATTAAAGGAGAACCATTTATACATATCAAATTATAAGAATTATTAGGCTGAACCATATGAAACTAATCTTTTTGTATATTAAAAAATCAAACGGTGCAATTTTATAAGGACCAACATTGTTTACATTTTATAAGCTCTATTTTTATTTTCATAATCCATATAAAAATAATGACAGAAAATACTCTTTTTAAGGCAAACATTATCGTATTACCAAGAAATAATTACTATGTTTTATATAATTTTATTTCCTGTATAAATAATAAGTTAGACCAAACAACCCTGGCAGTTAATGTCTGCCATACTGCTACATCTTTTTTTTTAATGATAATGAACATTTATTAAGTACTTAATATGCATCATGCTATCTGCCTTACATCCTTTATCTCATTTAGTCCTAACAATTACCCCATGAGGTAGGAATTACTAATATTCTCACTTGACAAATAGGAAAACTGAGCCTCCAGAGAGATAACAAATAAATAAATAAATAGATAATAGATAATAAATAATCTAGCTGGGTCCAAAGGCACACAGCTAGAATCCAGAGACAGGATTCACATCTCAGCTGTCTGATTCAAGAGCTAACAGTATGAAGTCTGAGGTGGTTGGTGGGACTCCTGGATGCTCTGGAAGGTTCTTTTTCACTTCTTCTTTCCCAGTTGCATTCAGACTTCTTGGTGAACTAAATTGCCTTCGGAGGTGCATGTGCTGCTACATCTTAAAGGAAGTTTAAAAAATACATTGAACTTCGTGAAATGAATAGAATATATCAAACTTTATTACATGCATTAAAGCAGTGATGAGAGGGAAATTTATTTTTTATTTTTTTATTTTATTTTATTTTATTTTATTTTTTTCCTTTTTGTCTCTTTTTTTGTGACCGGCAACGGATCACAACCCTCAGTGTCGCGCACGTACCGGACCGGGACCAGCAACGGGATCGCAACCCTCGGTGTTGCCCCCGCACCTCACTCAGCCAGTGAGCGGCCAGTCTGCATGTGGGATCCGAACCCTCGGCAGGAGCGCCGCTGCGCTTCGCAAGCGGCGCACTGTAGCAGTGCACCACCAGGCCGGCCCTGAGAAGGAAATTTATATTACCAAATGCTTACCTTAGAAAAGAAAAAAAGTCCGAAATCAATAATATAACTTCCTGTCTTAAGAAACTGGAAAAAGAATATTAAGATAATGCCACAGCAAGTAGAGTATGAAAATAGTAAAGATAAAAACAGAAATAAGTGAACTCAAAAACAGGAAAACAACAGATAAAATCAGTGAAATGAAAAACTGGTTCTTTGAAAAGCTCAGTAAAATTGATAAGCCTCTAGCAAGACTAACAACATAAAAAAAGATGCAAATTACCTGTATTAGTAATGAAACAGGGGATATCATTGCAGACCCTACAGATATCAAAAGAATAATAAAGAAATATTACAAACAACTCTACATACATAAGTTTTATACCTTAGTTGAACTGGACCAATTTCTCAAAAAGCACAAACTACCACAGCTCACTCAAGATGAAATAGATAATTTGAATAGTCCAATAAGTATTAAAGAAACTGAATTTATTATAATCCCTGCTTCCAACCTCCAGGCTCAGATGGTTGCACTGGTGAATTCTTCCAAACATTTAAAAAAGAACGAATATCAATTCTATACTAACTCTTCCAGAAAATAGAAAAGAGAGCACTTTCCAATTCATTTTATGTGGCAAGCACTAACTTGATACCAAAATCTGGCAAAGAAACTACAAGAAAAACAAAACAAAACAAAACTACTGAGCAATATCCCACATGAACATACACATAAAAATACTTAATAAAATATTAGTGAATTGAATCATGCAATATGTTATAAGAGGTAAGAAACAATAAATAAGTGTGGTTAATTACAGAAACCAAAGTTGGTTCAATTTTTGGAAATGAATGTAATCCATTATATTAACAGATTAAAGAAGGAAAACCACATGATGATATCAATTGATAGAGCAAAAGCATTTGAAATTTTTAATATTCATTTTCATAAAAACTCAGCAAATTCAAAATAGAAGGGAACTTCCTTAAGCTGATAAAAGGCATCTATAAAAATGTCATAGCTAACTTAATACTTAATGGTGAAAGACTAAATGCTTTAATAAAAAGGTAAAAACATTTAATCTCAACTCTTCTATTAAAAGTTATATCCAGTGCAATAAGACAAGTAAAAAAATAAAAGCATATGCATATAGGTTGGAAATGAGAAACAAAACTCACACTATTTATAAATGACATCATTATGTAGAAAATCCCAAGAAAACTACAAAAAAAGATCCTAAGATAAATAAATGAGTTTAGCAAGGTTACAGATTATAAAGACAACATATAATACCAATTGTATTTCTATATACTAGCAATGAACAATTGGAAACCAACATTAAAAAGCAATACCATATGACACCTCTATAAAAAAAAGGAACTACTTAGGTATAAATCTAACAAGATGTGCAGGATCTGTATGCTAAAAACTACAAAATGCTGATGAAATAAAATTTTTTAAAAAGCCTAAATGAATGGAGACACTGTGTTCATAGATTGGAAGACTTGATTATAGTTAAGATGTCTATTCTCCTCAAATTGACCTATAGATTTAACAAAATTTCAATATAAATTCTAGCAGAGTTTTTTGTAGATCTAGACAGTAGACAAGCTTATTTTAAAATTTATCTGGAAAGGCAAAGTAACTGGAATATCTCAAACAATTTCAAAAACAAGAAAAAGTCAAAATCTCAAAGTTATAGTAATCAAGAAAGTGTAATACTAAGAAATGGATAGACACATAGATCAATGGAACAGAATAGAGAGTCTGGAAATTTAGCCACACAACTATGGCTGAGTGATTTTTAACAAAAGTGCAAAGGCTGCTCAATGGAGTAAGCATAACCCTTTCAACAATTGGTGCTAGAACAATTGGACAGCTATATTAGCCCATTTCAGTTGCTTACAACAGAATACCTGGAACTGGGTAATATAAGAAAATGAAATTTATTACTTACAGTTTTGGAGGCTGGGAAGTCCAAAGTTTAGGGAAAACATCTGGTAAGGGTTTTCCATGGTGGTAGCTTTAGCAACACAGGGTATCATATTGCAAGATGGTGGAAGCAGAGAGAGAGCTAACCTCCTTAGTTGGCTCCTTTTAAAGCCATCAGAACCACACCCATGACCACCATTAATCTACCAATTTATTACTCAGTGAATGGATCAATCCATTCACTAGCGCATAGTCCTCACAATCCAATCACCTCTTCAAGTCCCCACCTTTCAATTACCATAAAAGGATTTCCCACTCTCCCAACAGTCACAGTGGGGATCAAGATTCTAATACATAAAACTTGGGGGACACAATCAATCCTTATCAAGAGCCATAGATCAAGAATTGAACTTTGTCCTAAATCTTATATACTCTCCCAACAGTCACAGTGGGGATCAAGATTCTAATACATAAAACTTGGGGGACACAATCTATCCTTATCAAGAGCCATAGATAAAGAATTGAACTTTGTCCTAAATCTTATATATTATGCAAAAATGAACTCTAATGGATTATATATCTGAAAGTAAAACAAAAAACTATACAACTTTTAGAAAGAAACAGAAAAAAATCTTCCTGACCTTAGGTTAGGATTAAATTGTCACCAAAAGCATGACCCCTGAAGGGAAATGTTAATAAATTGGACTTCACAAAATTAAAAACTGTTGTGAAAGACACTGCTAAGAGAATAAAAAGACAAGATATAGTCTGGGAGAAAATATTTGCAAATCACATATCCAACATCCAGTATATCTAAAGAATTCTCAAATCTTGACAATGAGAAAACAATCAACCTAATTAAAAAATGGATGGCAAATAAACACAAAGGGATGGCTGGTTAGCTCACTTGGGAGAATGTGATGCTGATAACACCAAGGACAAGGGTTCAGATTCCCATATGGCCAGCCACCAAAACAAACAAACCAACAAACAGACAGACAAAACATGTGAAAAATGATCAAAATCATTAGCCATTAGGGTAATCAAAATAAAATCCACAATGAGAAACCACTACACACTTATTAGAAAGACTAAAATTAAAAAAACCCAAAACAAACCAAAAACCTGATAATCCAAAATGTTAGCAAGGGTGCAGAAACACTGGAACTTTCCTACCTGTCAATGGGAATGCAGCCACTTTGGAAGAGAGTTTCTTATAAAGTCAAATATATGTTCCACGTACAACCTAGGAATCTTAGTCCTAGCCTAGGGATTTGAGAAATGAAAACTTACATACATACAAAAACAGAAAAATGAAAACTTATTTTTGCAGAAAAAAAAACCTGTACCTCAATGTTTATAGAAGTTTTATTCATAATCTTCACAAATTGGGAAACTCAGATGTTCTTTAACAGGTGAATAAATTAACTGTGGTACATCCATACAATGGAACACTACTCAACATAAAGAAGAATGAACTATTGCTATAACAACATGATGAGACTCAAAGCCCTGCTGAATGAAAAGAGCCAGTTTCCAAATATTACATATTGTATGAGTTTACTTTTCTGATATTCTGGAAAGGCAAATTATAGATGTAAGGCAGATCAGTGATTGCCAGAGTCTAGGGGTAGGAATATGGTTTGACTATAAAGAGGAAGCATGAAGGAGGTTTTTTGTAGGGTGGAACTCTTCTGTATCCTGATTGTGGTTACAAATCTACAAATGTGTTAAAACTTAAGGAACTGTACATAAAAAGGTCAACTTTGCTGTATGTAAATTTCAAAATAATTTTTAAAACCTGAAGGAATTAGGCCGGCCCGTGGCTCACTCGGTAGAGTGTGGTGCCGATAACACCAAGGCCACGGGTTCGGATCCTATATAGGGATGACCGGTTTGCTGAGCGTGGTGCTGACAACACCAAGCCAAGGGTTGAGATCCCCTTACCGGTCATCTTTAAAAAAAAAAAAACCTGAAGGAATTATCATAAGTATAAAATTTTTTCATAAATATGTGGAAGATCTAGTATAAATTTCTGTACATAGATAGATAAACTTCAGATTGGTTCCTATAATTTGGAGATGCTTTATTATAGTTTGCTTATGTATAAATCATTTAAATATAATTTAGAGATCCTAGAACTAATGGAAATTACCTTGACTTTGGNAATGAAAACTTACATACATACAAAAACAGAAAAATGAAAACTTATTTTTGCAGAAAAAAAACCTGTACCTCAATGTTTATAGAAGTTTTATTCATAATCTTCACAAATTGGGAAACTCAGATGTTCTTTAACAGGTGAATAAGTTAACTGTGGTACATCCATACAATGGAACACTACTCAACATAAAGAAGAATGAACTATTGCTATAACAACATGATGAGACTCAAAGCCCTGCTGAATGAAAAAAGCCAGTTTCCAAATATTACATATTGTATGAGTTTACTTTTCTGATATTCTGGAAAGGCAAATTATAGATGTAAGGCAGATCAGTGATTGCCAGAGTCTAGGGGTAGGAATATGGTTTGACTATAAAGAGGAAGCATGAAGGAGGTTTTTTGTAGGGTGGAACTCTTCTGTATCCTGATTGTGGTTACAAATCTACAAATGTGTTAAAACTTAAGGAACTGTACATAAAAAGGTCAACTTTGCTGTATGTAAATTTCAAAATAATTTTTAAAACCTGAAGGAATTATCATAAGTATAAAATTTTTTCATAAATATGTGGAAGATCTAGTATAAGTTTCTGTACATAGATAGATAAACTTCAGATTGGTTCCTATAATTTGGAGATGCTTTATTATAGTTTGCTTATCTATAAATCATTTAAATATAATTTAGAGATCCTAGAACTAATGGAAATTACCTTGACTTTGGGAAATTCATTTAATACTTCAGATTCAGCATCTTCATCCTTAAAAAGAGCTGTTGTCCTGAATTACTTATAAAAGCACATTTGGCTCTAATAATATGATGACTTCTATGCTCACATGATCTCTAGGATCAGCTGCAGCTTTCTCTGAGAAAGCTTTTCATAGGATATCAAAAGTAGTGGCTTGTCTTATCCAATGTTTTGCAAAATACATAAATACTTATACACATTTCTGATGAGATTCTGTCCACATATGATTGACCAGATGTGTCTGAGTGAACAAAGTCATATTTCAATAAATGGCTACTCTTGGGTTGATTATTTTAGAGAATTAATATATATTTAATACAAATAATAATTAATATTTAACTGTTGTTATTTTATAGCAATGTAAACTCTCACCAGTAGTAGTAACAGCAAAACCTATTTCTTAAAATTACTATGGTATGCATCCACAGTCACAGCAGCATTATTCACAATAGCCAAAGAGTGGAAGTAACCTAAGTGTCCAATGACACATGAATAAGTAAACAAAATGTAGTATATACATACAATGGAATATTATCCAACCTTAAAAAGGAAGGAAATTCTGAGACATCTTACAATGTGAATAAACCTTGATGTATTATGCTAAGTGAAATAACAAAAGAACAAATATTGTATGATTCCACTTATATGAGGTACCTAGAGTAGTCAAATTGCTGCAGACAGAAAGTAGAATGGTGGTTGCCGGGGACTGGAGGCAGGGGGAATGGAGAGTTGTTGTTTAATGACTACAGTGTTTTAGTTTTGTAAAATGAAAAGAGCTCTAAAGATTGGTTGCACAACAATGTGAATGTACTTAATATGGTTGAGATGGCAAATTTTATATGCATTTTACCACAACTAAAAAAAAGTCACTATGGTAAATATTATAGTAATACATACTTGTGATGGTTAACTTTGTGTCAGCTTGACTGGGCCACTGGGCAGTCAGATATTTTGTTAAACATAATTCCAGGTGCGTCTATGAGGATTTTTCTGGATGACATTAACATTTCAATCTGTAGACTGAGTAAAGCAGATTGCCCTCCCTTATATGGGCAGGCCTCATTTAATCCATTGAAGGCTTGAATAGAACAAAAGGCTGAGCAAGAGATAATTAGCTCTCTCTGCCTCCACGTCTTTGAGCTGAGACATTGTTCTCCTCTTGCCTTCAGATTTGGACTTGGACTGGAATTTACACCATGTGCCTCCTAGTTCTCAGGCCTTTGGACTGCAGATCTTAGGACTTCTTAGCCTTCATGCTGGCATGTGCCACTTACTTATTAATAATTAATTAATATCTCCTTCTGGCTCTTTTTCTCTGGAGAATCCTGACTAATCCAATATCTTTTACTTTTTTTTTTCAGGATAACTTCTTAAAGTTTGAGAGTCATATTTTGAAGTGTTTGATGCATATTGTCAAATTGTCCATTGTCCCGACCCGCGGGATATTCAACGCAGACCCTGGAGGGGGGAGTGGGAATTGGAT
>NW_007731489.1:234107-236515 GCF_000696425.1 Galeopterus variegatus
GGAGTAAAGATTTCCTTTTCCAGCATTTCCTGTAGCTAGGTGTGGCAATATAGCTAATCTCTACTAATGAGATCTACAATGAAGTAGTATGTGTAGTTTTTGGAATGTTTTTGTCTTTCCCCTCTCTTTGTGCCTGCTGCTCAGAATGTAGACGTGGCTGATGGTCCAGCAGCCGTCTTGGACTGTGATTTCCACAGTTTGAAAGCCACACAGGATGCAGCAATGAGGTAGAAAGGGCCCAGGTACCTGCTACTTGGAACCACACTATGGGGTCTGGACTCTCTGCCTCCAAGATGTTACCTGTGAGAGAAATACATTTCTAACTCATTTAATCTATTTGCAGCTGAATTTATCCTTACATCATTATTTTTAGTATTTATGGTATAGGTGAAAAATAGTAACTTACTTTTGTTATACATAGCTCTTTTGTCAGCTGTTTGGAAGTTATACTTTCTTGAGGGTTTTTCCTACTTTTAGCTAAGCAGAGGAGAGAACACCGAGTTTTTTCGTCCTTTCATATCTGGGATGACATATTGCTACAGTTCTTATAAATATGAAACAGTAAATTCATTATTATCACCTTTCTCTTTATTTCAAAGATTGCTTGAAAGATAAAGTTACTAGGATCAACAGATATTTATTGAAATATTCTGTTCAATTCAGTTGATACCTGGAAAGAATGCCAAGATTTTAATAGTAATGCTTTAGAGAATTTTAATAATGTTTATAAAAAANGAAAGAATGCCAAGATTTTAATAGTAATGCTTTAGAGAATTTTAATAATGTTTATAAAAAACCGAAGTGTCAGATCTTGCTAATTCTTTTAATAAAATGGAACCAATTGAAATTAGAAATGGAATCTCATATCTCTAGTGAATTTAAACCTTGTTACTCTTGTGGGGTCAAGGAGGGGAGAAAGCATGGTGAAACTATGAAATCTCAGTATTGTGGTTTTCAGACTATAGTGCACGTCATAATGACATGGAGAATTTTTTTTTAATTTTATTTTATTTTGTCAATATACAATGTGGTTGATTATTGTGGACAATTACTGAAACCTCCCTCCTTCCTCCCTCTCCCCCCTCCCTCCTAACAACCTCATATCTGTTCGCTTGTCTTATCAACTTCAAGGAATCGTAATTGTTGTGTCTTCTTCCTTCCCCTCCTCAGTNACCAAAGGAAAAATAAACAAATGGGATTATATCAAACTAAAAAGCTTCTGCACAGCAAAAATAAAAAAAACAATTAACAGAGTTAAAAGACAACCAATACAGTGGGAGAAAATATTTGCCAAATATACATCTGACAAAGGATTAATATGCAAGGAACTGAAACAAGTTTACAACAAAAAAACATGTAACCCAATTAAAAAATGGGCAAAAGAGCTAAATAGGCATTTGTCAAAGGAAGATATAAAAATGGTCAACAAGCACATGGAGACCGTTTTTTTAAAAAAATTTTCTTTTCTTTTCTTTCTTTTTTTTTTTTTTGCAGTGCTTAGAGGAAAATTTATACTTGTAAACACTTATATTAAAAATAAGAAAAATCTCAAATCAGTAATGTAAACTTCTACCTTATGAAAATAGAAAAAGTGGAGCAAACTGAACCAAAAGCAAATATAAGTAGGAAATAACAAAGATTACAACAGAAATATATGAAATAGGGTATTAAAAGACAGTAGAGAAAAATCAATGAAACTGAAAGTTGATTCCTTAAAAAGATCAACAAAATTTGCAAACCAAGAAAAAAAGAGAGAAGATTGAAATTACTAAAATAAGAAATAAAATAGGGGCATTATCACATTGTCACTATGGCTTTTTGTGGTGTTAAGATTTAGTTTCTTTCTCTTTTCCATTTGCGTTTTTTCCTATCAGTGTGTTTGGTTCTTTCTTGTGTATTCATAGTAGTGATTATTGTTTTTCAGATTCCAGATGCAGGACTTCCTTGAGGATTTCTTGTAGAGCTGGTTGTATACTGATGAACTCCCGCAGCTTTTGCTTTTTTGGAAAATACACTACTTTTCCCTCATTTCTGAAGAATAGTCCTATCNACCAAAGGAAAAATAAACAAATGGGATTATATCAAACTAAAAAGCTTCTGCACTGCAAAAATAAAAAAACAATTAACAGAGTTAAAAGACAACCAATAGAGTGGGAGAAAATATTTGCCAAATATACATCTGACAAAGGATTAATATGCAAGGAACTGAAACAAGTTTACAACAAAAAAACATGTAACCCAATTAAAAAATGGGCAAAATAGCTAAATAGGCATTTGTCAAAGAAGATATACAAATGGTCAACAAACACACGGAGACCGTTTTTTTAAAAAAATTTTCTTTTCTTTCTTTTTTTTTTTTTGCAGTGCTTAGAGGAAAATTTATACTTGTAAACACTTATATTAAAAAT
>NW_007731489.1:238210-239476 GCF_000696425.1 Galeopterus variegatus
CAAGATCAGGCACTCTTTTGTCTGATCATTCTAGCCTGCTGCTTAGACTATGGGTTGTGTTGTTTATTTTGCTGAGTCAGTCTTTCAGATCTATGAGTTCTGCTACATTCTTTTTTAAGGTATTAATCTCTTTGTATGTTTCCTCCTTTATATCTTGGATTTTTTTCTCATTTCATTATGTTGTCTAACTGAGTCTTCTTATATTTCAGTGAGTTTCCTTAAGATTGTTGCTTGGAATTCCTTTTCAGTCATTTCAAGGGTTTACTGCACTACAGTGTCTGGTATTTGAGAATTACTGTATTCTTTTGGTAGTGTTATATTTTCTTGGGTTTTCATATTTCTAGTATCTCTATGTGGATGTCTTGTCATCTGGTAGAGCAGTTGCTTATTCTATTACACTGGAGTGGGCTTTGAGGAGAGAGATGTCCACTTCTTTTTCCAGTCTCTGCTGGTGACTCTCCATGTGTCAGTGTAGTCAAATGTCTGGTGGGCCACCTGCGTGGTGGCTGTGACTACTGCTGTGGCATTTAGCCACTTTTTCAGCAGCCATGGTTGTGGCAGTGGCTGTGGTGGGCCAATCACACAGAAATGGTGTTTTCAGCATGCTCTCTTGCTTGCTTCCCAGGCAGTGGGTACTGCCCTTGGCTCCTTGCCTAGGACCCCAGGTGTGCTCTCTTGGCTGCTGCTAGGAATAGTGGAGAGCTTTTTTTAAAACACAGATTGCTGGGCCCCATTTCTTCAGGTTTGTTCAACCACATTCTTTTTGGACAGTAACAGAATGGCAGAATTTACAGTTCTGGTATACAACTGCCCCATTGTTTCAGGTATGCCCCCTACAATTTTGGGATAACTCTGCCAACTCAAAGGATTGGGCAGAAGACTTAGAAGGTAACAGAAATGGCAAAAAGCAGAGTACACTGCACTTCTGCAAGGTCACTGCTTGGTTTTCTTTAAGCCCTTGGTCTAATTTTCACTAAACAGACTGACTTCTGTCAAATTTAAACCTTTGCTTATTCCCATGGTAGAAGCATCATATAAGACCCAGTGTCTACATCAGCATATCCAAGGAACTTTCTCCTTTTACCATTAGAGAGTGAAACCACATGCTCTCCTCCAATCCCTGGATATGTTCCATGATGCAACTGAATTTACATCACGGTGTTCCTGGAGAACACCTAACTATTTTTATAGATATTCTTCTTGGCTACATTTCAGCTATGTGAAAATTGCTTTAATTACTATTACTGGCTCCACTGGTCTCTTCCC
>NW_007731489.1:239776-240459 GCF_000696425.1 Galeopterus variegatus
GCAACAGAAATATATGAAATAGGGTATTAAAAGACAGTAGAGAAAAATCAATGAAACTGAAAGTTGATTCCTTAAAAAGATCAACAAAATTTGCAAACCAAGAAAAAAAGAGAGAAGATTGAAATTACTAAAATAAGAAATAAAATAGGGGCATTATCACATTGTCACTATGGCTTTTTGTGGTGTTAAGATTTAGTTTCTTTCTCTTTTCCATTTGCGTTTTTTCCTATCAGTGTGTTTGGTTCTTTCTTGTGTATTCATAGTAGTGATTATTGTTTTTCAGATTCCAGATGCAGGACTTCCTTGAGGATTTCTTGTAGAGCTGGTTGTATACTGATGAACTCCCGCAGCTTTTGCTTTTTTGGAAAATACACTACTTTTCCCTCATTTCTGAAGAATAGTCCTATCAGGTATAATATTCTTGGCTGGAAGTTTTTTCTTTTAATATTTTGAATATATCATCCCATTTTCTACTGGCCTATAGAGTTTCTGTTGCGAAGTCTGCTGTTAGTCTGATACAGGCTCCCTTATAGATGACTTAACACTTGTCTCTTGCTTCTTTTAATTCTCTGTTTTTGAGCTTTGCCAGTTTGGCTATAATGTGTCTGGGAGAGGATCTTTTTGGGTTGAATCTGTTTGGGGATCTTTGAGTCTCCTGGATCTGAAGGTCCATGTCTCTCCCT
>NW_007731490.1:0-1007 GCF_000696425.1 Galeopterus variegatus
CAAGCAGGAGAGTCTCTCTTAACCCCTAGACACACTCATGCCTCATGCTTCCTCTCCCAACTACTTGAATCTCTGAAGCAAATTTGAGTTGGGTTTGTGCACGTGGACCACTGCAGCTTTAAAGCAAGATTGAAGGTGGGCGGTGGCAGTCCTTTGACTTTGCTCTTATCCCTCAATGTTGTGTCAGCTGGTCTAGGGCTTTTGCCTTCCCAGATGAACTCCAGAATCAGTTTGTCAATATCCACAAAGTAACTTGCTTGGGTGTTGATTTGGATTGCACTGAATCTGCAGATCAAATTGTTAAGAACTGATATCTTAACAATATTGAGTCATTTTATCTCCAAACATGGAATATCTTTCCTTTTATTTAGCTCTTATCTGACATTTATGCAATTTGTAACCAAAATAGGCCTCAATGCCAAAGAAACTTAAAATATAAAAAGAATCTACAAACACCTACAGTAAATGCATTTATAAATGTCATTCTACAAGTGAGGTGCACATAAGACTTTGTAGACTTGGTATCTTCGGTTCACTAGAGAAGACCCTGCTTTGACTGGTCTGCACTAACCTTAGCATCCCTTTGAAGGACTCCAAGGGACAGCTGCACTGACAATCCTAGACAAGAGCCAGCAGACATGGTAATAAGTGTTTCCATCAATGACTCAGCTATTAAGACGCACAGATTTTGCATGATTATGTTCTCTGCCCATCCCTTTAGAAAGCTTTTTCATTATTAACGTTGACGGTCACCATGGCAGTGCTGGGAGGATTCTGAGAGATAACACACATCAAAAGGCTTTGGCGACTGACAGTGTTACACAAATAGAAGAGATTAGGATTATTTCATGCTCCACAATCCATCTGGACAAGAGCAGCAGATAAGTTCTCTCCAAACCATATGGGAGTCTGTGCTGGGTATCTTCCTCCACTACATTACGTAACCAAGCATCCAGCAATGGCCAGCTCTATATCTGCACAAACACCAACAGCCAACCAGCCAATAG
>NW_007731490.1:1780-4044 GCF_000696425.1 Galeopterus variegatus
AAGCATCCAGCAATGGCCAGCTCTATATCTGCACAAACACCAACAGCCAACCAGCCAATAGGACCTACTGCGTAGACACCACACAAGGGGTGGAAACAGGATGCTATTTAAAAAGTAAAAAAATAATAAATAAATAATGCAGTCCTAAGTAATGTAGGTGGAAATGCCAGGTGAATGCACAGGAAGAGAACAGCCAAAATGCACAGCAAAAAGACCCTGAGTTCTGATCAGCCACTGCAGCTGCACCAACACATGCTCTCACGACACTAACACAGCAGCTCCCAGAAGGAGGGGACTTTCAACAGGGTCTCAGGAGCAGAAGCCACCCTCAACATCTGCATTCTGCAGTCTTCATCCGCTCCTTTAACAGCATCCATACAGTTGCTTAACCAAGGATTTCGGAGATGACCATGACATCTCCCTTCCTCTTTGTCACTTTCCACATCACATCCACCACCACGGCCTGTAGAGTAGACCCTGCGAACGTCAACTTCCCCTTCTCAAAACTCTACCACCAATACTGTAGCCCACGGTTCTCAACCAGGAGCAACTCCACCCCACCCTGGTCCCTGCCCCAGGTGATACTGGCAATGTCTGGAGACATTTTTCATTATCATGACCAGGGAGAGGTACTGGCTATAAGGCAGGAATGCTGCTAAATATCCTCTGATGCACAATACTAGAATGACCAGCTCCAAATGTTAACAGGGCCGAGGTGGAGAGCACTGCTCAACACAGCCCCAAAGTCTGGGTGACATAACAGCTTGTCATCCCCCTGCTCCCCCTCTCAGCCTCTCCAGTCCACTCTGCAGACAGCAGCCAAAACGACCTTTGGAAAAGCCAATCCTGACCTGACTGAGTCCTCTTCAGTGGCTTCCATGGATCCGGAACAGACTCACAAATGCCCAGCCCACCTCTCCACTTTCTCAACATTCTCTCTTTCTCATTGCTCATTCTGTTCAGCCCCAACCACCAATCCTCTCGTAATTTCTTGAAAGCAGCAAATACCTTCCTGCCTGCTGCCTCTCCCTGGAATCTCCCAAACCCCATGCTTTCTTTACCTCACTCCTCCTGGAAACCTTCCTTGAACCCCCAACTATGTCAAATCCCCCTGGTATACCTTGTCACCCAACGTTTACTTTTTCTTAAAATGACTTATAATTCTAAAGCTATTTATTTATGGGTGTAGTTACTGAGTTCATACCTGTCTTGCTCACCCAAAACTAACTACCATGAGAACACACACCATGTCTGTATGATGTGTTACACAGTGCAGTGCCTGACACATAGTAGAATGAACGTGTGATTGAATGAGTTTTTGAATAAATGAACAATGAGGTACTAGGCATAAACTTATCAAGGAGACCTGCTCACTTTCACAGGAACACTGAATAAATCCTGACCACAGCTGAGGAAGGAGGAAAGGGCTTCATGGCACCTTGCACGCTGGCAGGAGGTGAGATCCAAACAGAGGACATGAAGCGGGAGGGGCACCAAGAGAGAGAGCTCTGAAGGCCAAGGTCGGGGGCAGGAGAAGGATATAACTCCAGGTTCCTAAGCACATGGTCAAAGGAGAATTCTTTCACCAGTGAGCCTCATTACAGGAAGCAGGGCAAAAGGGATGGTGAGGAAGCACCTAGAATTCTGCAATCCCAAATTAAAGGCTTGTCCTCTAACACAGGTAGGAACATGGGGGTAATCAACATGGAGGAAACTGGTCACAAAATTAAAGCAAAAGATAAATGCCACTCGCTTCTTATCAATGAAATCATTCACTGCAGGCTTAAGATGCTAAAAGCAAACTCCTAGTACTCAACAATAGAAAAGTTAATTTGATGAAAAATCATTTGATTAGGCAAATTAATGCACATCAGTTAGATGCGTGTCCTGAATTGGAAGACCGCCATTACAATTGTGATTATGACTACACATTGATATGGAAAGGTGCTTGTGGTATAACTATAAAATTGAAAACTATCTATGCTAGAACTAGATACACACATGCACTAGAACTGGTAGGAAACCAATACACATGATTGGTTTGCTGAAGTAGGGTGGTGGGACAGGAAAGATTTTCATTTCCACTGTTGCATTTCTGCAACATTGTGCTACTGCTGCATTTCTGCTGCTGTTACAGTGTACTGTGTACAGTACACATGGAAGTAGAGAGGCGGTCAAGGAAACAAGTGTACCCATCCAGAGGGCTCCAGATGAAGCCTTGCCCACATGGGTGATATCACTACCCCCAGAGAAGGCAAGAAGAA
>NW_007731490.1:4884-8991 GCF_000696425.1 Galeopterus variegatus
TGAGTCATAACTTCACTTGCACTTGTCTCATCAACTGTGCACAGGGCAAACTTGTCACATCAAAATAGTCCAGAATATCAGGCAACTGAGGGCAGGCAGCCCAGGTGAAGCCAGCCCCGAAGACAACGTCTGCACCAGCTCCACACCCTCATGGAGGGGACCCTATGCCCTGCCTGCCCATTGCTGCTCACACGGCAGCTGGAATGCCCTCCGTACTAGCTCAGGCCTGGCCACTTCCAACTCAAAGTATGGCCGGGACCAGCAGTGTCAGCATCACCTGGGAGCTGATTCGAAATGAAACATCTTGGGAACCCTTCCTCAGAATTACAGACTCACAATCCACATTTTGACAAGACCTCCAGGTGATTCGTGTGCACACTGAGGTCACAAGCTTCTGGTCCTACGGCTCCTCGGTCAGACTGAGGATGGGCACCTGGCTCAGGGCCCACTCCCTCTCTAGTCCTGTTCCACCACTGGCCTGGGTGCCACTGGCTGATGTCCAAGTTGATTCTACTGTGGGTTGAACTATGTCCCTCATAAGCATATGTTCAAGTCCTAGCTCCTAGTACCTGTGAATGTGACCTTATTTGGAAAGAGTCTTTCTACAGATATAATCAAGTTACCTTAAGGTCAAAGGAGACTACAGTGAGCCCTAAATTCAACCATTGTCCTATAAGATGAGGAGAAAAGACACAAGGACAAAGACACATGGTGAGAAGACAGANCATTGTCCTATAAGATGAGGAGAAAAGACACAAGGACAAAGACACATGGTGAGAAGACAGAAGCTGAGGCGGGGGTGATGCATCTGTAAGCCAGGGAATGCCAAGGACTTCCAGCAACCACCAGAAATGAGGAGAAAGGCACAGAACAATTGTCTTTTAGAGCACACCCAGAAGGGTCCACCCCTGCTGACACCTTGAGTGCAGACTTTTAGTCCCCAGAACTGTGAGAGAATAACTCTCTGCTAGTTTAAGCTACCAAGTGTGTGTTATTTTGTTACAGCAGTCCTAAGAAACAAACATAACTTCCGAGCTTGGCTTGGTCCCCTCACCTCCTAGACTCTGGGACCTCCCTCTCCTTTTTGTGTCTGCAGGAGAACTCTCCAGAAGGCCTGTTGCTAATTCTCAACCAAGTGTAGCCATTCCTGTTCTGGCTGGCTTCACCTCCAGCCCTCAGCTGCCTGATATTATAAGATTGTCCCCGACATGGATAACATGACCCAAAAGGTCCCCATCCAAACAATCCCATTCTTGCAAATAAGGCCCTGACTCATGTCTATGGCATTCTTAGATCAATTAACACCATCAACACCCACCCCCAACCTCAAAAAAAAGAAGGTGAAAATATTTTATTGCCTGCTCTTAGTAAACCTTGCCAGCTCAAAATGTTCCCCATTTCTTTAAGCTGCCTGCAGGTCTATGACGGTTTCAATACTTCATTGGCTGGTGTGCTCCAGGCCCAGATTCAACTGGACTGGGGGAGATGAACTCACCAGAGCTGTCTTCTCTTTACCTAATTTGGCCAACATTTCTGAGCCAAGAGAAACAAAGGTTACATAAACAGGTGGCTTCTGAGAGCCACCTCTCAGATGAAATGGCTCCCTAGCCATACAACACTGTAGTTGAGTGGCTCAATCCCACAGAGTGTAGAATAAAGTGGAATTACAGACAGAACCACAGTGCTAATGGGAAACCAAGTCCAGACAGTCACATTTAACACCAACTGCACAGATAGAAGACACAGAGTCATATCTAGGAGGCCAGTGCTAATAGCCTTGATCATGACTTTCATAGGGCTTTAGAGCATTTGGAAATGTGGATGCCTCAGATCAAACCAGATGGAACAAGGTCTTTGCCATAAATAGAGAGGGCCAGCCAAGGAGGATTATTAAAGCAGTGTTTATGGAAATGAAAACTAGAAACCATCCAAGTGCTCTCAAATAGAAAGTTGGTTAAATAAGTTATAATACAACCACGAGGTGATAGGTAACCTTAAAAAATATGTTCTTGAAAAATATTGAAATACATAGGAAAATATATAGACAAAAAAATGAACTTTGTAAAAGTAGGTGTGTGTGTGTAAATATAGGAATATATAGTACACATATTTTACATATTCATATATACATATATACATGAATACATATATATGCCCATGAAAATATAGGATGGCACAAAATGTGGAGCAAAAGCATACAATTTTAAAGACAAAGATGCTATCAGTATAATCTCTGAAAGTTGAGATGATAAATGATTTTTATTTTTCTTAATAAACTTTTCAGTATTTTCAGTTTTTTGTTTTTTTTTTGTCCTTTTTGAGACCGGCCGCACCGCGCTCAGCCAGTGAGCGCTGTGAGTGCACCGGTCATCCCTATATAGGATCCGAACCCGCGGCGGGAGCATCGCTGCTGCACTCCCAGCGCCACACTCTCACGAGTGCGCCACGAGCTCGGCCCTTTTCAGCTTTTTTAACAAAGTTCACATATTATTTTTAAAACTGAGAACAAGGATACGATAAATGCCTGCCTCATTTAAAGCAATCGATAGGACTTCACCCCTTTACAGAACCTTCGACGAGGCCCACAAAGAGGAAGAGCGAGGCATGAGCTGCTACTGCTACAGGTGGGTGGTGGGTAGGTCAAAAGGGACTGAATGAAACCGGGTTCCTTCATCTGCAAGAAAACCCTATTATATCTGGTCCTTATTTGTCACCATGCCTCATACATTCAGAATTCAGACTATTTTTCCTGAGGACAATAAAATTCTCACTAAACTTACATATTTGTGAGAAGCAGTATAGACCACAGATGCTAGCTTAGAAGGAAGTAGACAAAAACCAGCAAAACCTTGTCATAACAAAGAATTTGAGGAAAGATATAAGGCAAGAAAGCACAGTTCATTTCAAGTCAGGATACCATTTTTAAGGAAATTAAAATTATGCCTCTTGGAGAGCAAAACTCACCCATCAACTGCACTTGCTGAGATTACAGAATAGCTATTTCCAACACAGTTTCTTTCTAAGAAGGCCAGATGGAAATGGAACCACGACATGGTTAGAATGGGAAGAGACAGAGAAGGCTGCTCCCCAGGGGTGGTCCCCCAAAAGGAAGACAAACCTTCATGTATCTGTGCCAACCTCAACCTGGGGGGCTCAAATTCAATTAATCTTCACCCCAGTCCAATCCACATGCCAGTAGGGAAAACTGCCTGAGCGCCAGGGGCCTGGGGTTCAACAAGAGAATAGAAGAAAAGCAGAAAACTACTGATAATATTTTCATAATAAACTGAACAGGAGAGATGGGGAAGAGCCCTAAAGAATGGTAAGGAGCAGCTTTTTTCAAATGTGGCCTGAGATCCATTAGCTGCTCATGAAACAAATTTAGTGCCTGTCAACCAGCAATTTTTTTTTTTTAAGTGAAATGTATTAGTCTAGAGTAGACAAAAGGAGACTAGAATAGAAAACACCAGAACGCATCACAGGGAATAGGGGTAGAACTTTTCATGAGCCATGTATCAGCTTCATAAAAACAACATACCCCCTACCCCCCCCAAGCACCTACGCACACTCACTGAACAAGAATCCATTTTTTGTAGATCATGGTCAATATTTCCTTCTGCAGAAAATCCTGGAATTCTCAGGCCCAGGCAGAACAGAGTACGCCTAGGTTGTGTCGGGGTAGTCTTTTCTGGATCACCCCAGGGGGAAGGTAGCAATTCCTTGTGAATTTGAATAAAAACCTCAATGCCTGGGATAGTGGTGACTGCAAAGCCCCAAACGCCCCAGTCAAGAGTGGCCAAGATGCAGAAGCACCTGCTGGGGCACAGTGCACTGTCAGCAAGGTCTCCTTCTCCAAGAGGCCTTCACGAGCACGCCCATTTTGCTCTCTTTCCTCCCCCCACTTCAGACTCACCCAGTTTTTGTCGCATGCCATCAACGTTTTTTAATTGCTTTAAGTGTGTGCATAGGATATACCCACTTAGATGGAGAACTCTTCATGGAACGATGTCTACATCTTTCCAACCCAGAGCATCCAGTACAGAGCCGCTGTCCATCGATGGGGAGATGGACATGAGCCTGTTTCCAAACGCCACAGGAGGGCTGCTG
>NW_007731490.1:9507-28111 GCF_000696425.1 Galeopterus variegatus
TGGAGAACTCTTCATGGAACGATGTCTACATCTTTCCAACCCAGAGCATCCAGTACAGAGCCGCTGTCCATCGATGGGGAGATGGACATGAGCCTGTTTCCAAACGCCACAGGAGGGCTGCTGCCTAGCAACGCTCTCTCTAGAGGTGCCGATCACAAAAGAGTATGGCTCAGGGACTGAGCAACCCGGACTTAAACCATCTCTCTGCCCCATCTTAGCCGTGTGGCCTTGGGCAGCTTAATTAGTGTCTCTGAGCCTCAATGTCTTCATCTGAGAGCAATGATAATATCTACTTTTCTTTTTTTTTTTTTTTCTGCCGTCCCAGTTTTTATTTTTATTTTTTTGATTATACATATTTTAGGAGTACAACGTTGACTACCATCACCTGTGTACATGCATTGATCAAACCAATATTATCAGCATGTTCATTATTACAAACTGTAATTATTCTTTAGTCCCCTCACCCAGTCTCTCCCCACCCTCTGCTCCCTCCCCGCCCCCCACCTCTAATAACCATAAATTTGTTCTCTCCTTCTGAAAGACCAACATATTTTTGTGATCCTTCCTTCCTTTCTCCCTTCCCTCCTTCCTTCCTTCTTTGCCCCCACTTATGAGTGAGGACATACATGGTATCTCTCTTTCTGTGTCAGGCTTACTTCACTTAATGTAATTTTCTCCAAGTTCATCCACGCAGCTGATAGTATCTACTTTAGGGTTATTGTAAGGACCGAATGACTTGGTAAAGTCGAAGCACTCACAGCCATGGGGATCAGTAAATACCAGCTATTGTGAGTCCAGCAACGGGAGCTCATGTTTATCTCTATCAACCACTGGTTTGGGGAGTTAATCCTCAGGAGCCAGCCCGGCTTCCAGGTGTCTGGTGTTCCCTGGGGAAGGCACTCTGTGTGCGTCTCTAAGAGGAAAAAGGCCAGCGTGGCTGGTCAGGTTGACTACGGGCATCTTTGAATGGCAGGTACTGGAATCTGACCCATTTCTCCTGGCAGCTGGAAAACACCCCAGTTTTCTGAGAAAAAATAAGTCATCACCAGATGTGAACTTTAGAAAAACATCAAAATAGATGCCACGTGACAAGGAAGGGCAGGTACGGCACGAAGGTGGGGGCAACAGTTAGAGAGTCTCTGCCACAATTTCTGCAAGAGGAACGTGGGACCTCAACAAGCACCGTGGTTCATAACATCTCTGCCAAGGACAGCCCTGGGCACAGAAGGCCGTGGGAGGGAATCTCAAGGCCAGCTGGGAGATGCCAGGTCAGGGATGCCACCTCCACATGGGGCGGAGCAGAGAGCAGAGCCAGAGGGCAGTGGCTACAGGGACATTCCCACAAGGCAGGAGGGGGAGAGAGAGGCTGACAGCAAAGAAGGCTCCCAGAGCATCTGCTGAATTTTCAGAACACGTGGGCCAGTTGCCCACACAGGGGGATGGGGCAACATGAGGTGAGGACAGATTATCCGAAAGTGAGAGGAGTGATGGATGGAGCAGGGTCCCAGAAAAAGAGGTGGAGAGAGGCCCCAGTGCAGGAGGAAAGCTAGCTGCAGCCATACGGCAGCTTCACTTCCACAGGGACAGACGTCAGATGCCTGCTCAGTGCAGCAGACAGGGCAGTGTCATTTGCTGAGGGGTGTGGGGCGGTGGGGACTAAGCCTGGAGCCTGAGGGGCTGCCGGAAGTCAATGCTAGGCTAAATTCAACAGGAGTTTTTTTAAAGGAAGGATTTGAGTAAAATGGTATAGTGCTGTGGAAAAGAGTTTGGTGAGTCCTCAGAAACTGAAACATATAATTACCATGTGACCCAGCAAATGCACTTCTAAGAATATACCCAGGAGAACTGGGTACTTAAATGAGGCTCCTGGGCAGTCACATTTGGAGAAACAGAAAGCAGAACAGTGGTCACGAGCAACTGAGGAGTTACTGCTTAGTGGGTATGGAGTTTCAGGTTGGAAACACACACAGGGTCCTGGAGATGGACAGTGGTGACAGAAGGTTGCACAACAGTGTAAAAATGTGCTTAGTGCCACAGACTGTACACTTAAGAACTGTTAAAATGGTAAATTTCGTGTTATTTTACAATAATTTTTTTTTTAAAGAGTTTGGCTGCAGCCCTGAGGTTGGAGGGCACTAACTGAGGGGCCATAAAGCAGCACACGGATAAGTCTGCCTCCAGGGACACCTGGACATTGCAGAGCAGGCGCCGGGAAGGGAAGGTGACCAGAGGCAGCTGCCTGGCAGACGGAGACAGGCAGGCTGGTCCACACACCCCTGGAGTTTCCTCTCCCGTTAACATGAAAACTTGCCCAAATGTTCTCCCACTTGCGTTTTCTCCCTTAAATGAAATGACCTTTGTAGAAATCTTGTCACTAAATCAAATGGAAAATGGTACGTTGAAAACTAGTTTGAGGCCATATTTACCCCGCAGTAAACTAGTATCTGAAACTGCTCTTGCTCTCGCTGCACTGAGACGTAAAATCCCATGGCTGACTCTAATCTGCAGAGTGGGGTGATGTGGGGGGCTCAGTTCTGACAAGGTAGAGGACAGGGTTGGGCTCTCGTAGATGGGCAGAGAACCTCTACCCAGTCACCCAGAATAACTCCACGAAGGCATGAGGTACGCTGACCTCCAGCTCACAAACACAGTCGTGCAGAGGATTCCCAAATCAAAACCACCAACAAGGGGCACGCTTCATTAAAGAACATTTAAGCACTAATAAACGAGACTGTCTGAAAAATACTTTATCCACGTAAGATGGTTCATGACTGAATTTCCCTTTCAACACAGCAAAACTGAAAGGGTCAAAACGAAACGAAAACAAGGGTCCCATGATGAGAATCCTTAAATCCTCGATGTTGAGAGAGCGCCTATTGCGAAATGATACGACACCAAATTAGCAGCCAGGGAGGCAGCATGCCAAATACACCCCGTGCATCTGTCTTGCAGAAGTGAGCTTTGCAGCAGCGCACAAACATCACTGAATTCACTGTGTCTTATAATAAGACACCCACTGAAGAAAGGTCTTTCCGTTCTCCAACACTAAATAATTTGACTTCAAGGGAGGTAGGCAGACACAAGTCAAGCCCAATCAAATTTAATAATGTTAGAATATATTTAATCTAAAATTACTTATAGGCTCAAAACTTCCTGTAATTTTTACCTATTCTTATACTACATGCATCTGTTTTTCTAAACTGCCACAGAATTCAGAAGTAAATGTGCCAAACACATTGCTAATTTTAACCCTGGAACAATAAGGCAGCTTTAAGCATTATCAAGTTACCAAAATAATTAACCTAAAACTTTAATAATACATGCACCACATAGCTTTCTCTTCAGATAACCAATTTTTATAACAAAATTACGTAAAGATCAAGAAGTTACAGTGAAGAATCCAGTAGCTCTCCCAGATAGCTGCACCCGAGAGAGGAAAGGAAGCCCTGATTCTATCCATGTTTAGTTATGCTGGTCCCTGTGGTCACAGCAACCATGAGATATGTCAGAGCACACATACATCTATGTTCCAGAGTGTACTGCAGAGCTTTACAACTGGCATATGACTCACCCACAACATTTATAAGACAAGAGCCATAAGGATGTTTTCTGAAATTACATATTAAAAGAAGAAAGTAAGAACAGAGATGTCTACAATGAGCAGTGAAGTGAAAGCTACAAGGTAATCGTTTGGGAGATTTCTGTTCTTTAAAGAAATTGGTGCCAGCAGCAAACTGCAAACAGCACAGCTCCTTCTGCAATAAGTCAGCCCCACGGAAACCGCCATTACTGGGATGCCCAGAGTGCAAGGGTCCTGGCTGCTCCACGCCATCCTGGGCTGCTCCACGAGCACTCCCATGCTCTGACTCCTGGCACCTCTATGCCATTGAGTGTCCTGAAGAACACTCAGACCTCAGGTGAGCAGGAGGCATCTTTCTTCCAAAGGACAACAGGGTGATACCAGTAATGAAAGGTGGGGAGGAGAATAGGACATGGGAACGCTCTTCTGCAGAGGCAAAGATGTGCTGAAGGACAAGGTGACACCATTTCCAGGGCATGGCCTGAGGTCTGACACATGCCTGAGGGACAACTAGCCTCTGCCTCCCACATCGTCTCAGACATCGAGTACCCAGATGATTTAGAAATAAAACACAATTCTCATCAATTCCCCCACATTGAAATAAGTAAATTCAGAACTTCTCTTTGCCAAGGAGCAAAGAGATAAGCAATGAAAATATTTAAGAGCACCTAGGGAGGAAGGAAAAAGAATTTCATTACATACAGAGTGTGGTTATATTCACCACAAAAGAGACTTCTGGGCCTCCTGCTCAAGCACGGGCTGTGCAAATGTACAGCCCCTTCTCGCGCCCTGCACAGGAGCCCACCATGGAAACGTCCACCCTGAGCACGGACAGCCAGCGCCTACCTTCACCCTGACCGTCTGGTCAGACAGGCTGCTCATCATGTCGTTGATGGATCGGAACAGCTGCAGCAGAGACTCCACGAAGTCAGCCTCTCCTTTGTTTTCATATAGTCTGCAAAGAAACACACTACACTGAGGGGTCTGGCTTCATATAGTCTGCAAAGAAACACACTACACTGAGGGGTCTGGCAGAAAACCCTCCACTCTTTCTGATCATGCACCTACAGCCATGAAGGGAGCTGCTTGGGTGACATTTTAGCATGTGAGGCCATTTCCTCGACATCTATGAAACATGGAGGGCAATTAGATCAATGCAGATCACTCAACTACAGAGCTATGCCTCCACATTAAAGACACTGATTCTTAACGATGCTATTTATTGCTTTTGCCACCACAACAGAATACATTGTGTAAGTCTGAATAAGGTGGAACATGTACAGAAATATACAGGAGGAATTGAGGGAGGAAGCGACAAAGACAGGAAGAGAAGGAGGAAATTCAGCTTTAATCCCACCCCACAGAATTAACACTATTAATGTTTTGGTGTGTTTTCTGTAAGTGTTTTTAAACCCATAACGTCACATAATTGACAATCGCAAAGACATCACACTTAATTGCCTAAATTCAACATGATCTAATAACCACTGAAAATGACATTACAGCAGTACGTTCAAAATTACATTATTTCAGAGTAATGATACTACACAAATTCATTCATCTTAGAATCTGTGGTAACTGGAAAATTTTCAAGAGGTGGAGTACATTCAATAAGTGGATAACAATGAGGTTGTAAACTGGTTACCTGTATGCTAATATATTTTGCTAATTATAATATGAGGGGTATTCAAAAAGTTCATGGAAAGATTCATATTATCTTTTAATTCTATGTTTCCATAAACTTTCTGAAGTAGCCTCATAAGTTTCATCTATAAATTATTTATTAGCAGTTACTTCAAGTTGTTGTGTTACTAAAAATCAACACACTTGCATTTTAAAATACTGTATCTCAGATGTTTTATTAATACAGACTAGTTTTCTGTCTAATTAAAAGCATACCCTACCTGAAAACTTGTGTACAATGGAAAATTTTGTAAACTAAGTGATAATTAATTACCCCAGAGGTAATCTTGTATTCAAATGAGCTCCACTGTAAAACAACAAATTCTGTGTAAAATGGGAAATTGCAACCTAGTGTATCTGTTTTGTAAATAAGGGTTTTCAAATTGGGGTTTGCTTAAATGGTGTACCAAACAAAACTACGGAGTCATGACCTCCTGCATACGGGTGGCATGGAGACCTTTTGGCAACTGGTACAGACACAGGGAGGCTTCAAGCATGTCCTCATTTCTCCCCTCAGGACAGCTGCCAGTTCCTCGAACTGGAACTGCATGAGGTGGAAGACTAAAAAACAACATGAAAACCCCTATAAAGCAGAATGGAATTTTTATCAGTCTTCAGAGAAAAAGGGCTGGAGTTGGAAATTGCCAGGGAGAAGGGCCCAGGTAACACAGCAGACTCTGAGATGAAAACCCTGGAGAGGCCAGGGGCAAATTCAATGGGGACTAAGGCTTACCAGGCTACAACAAAGCCTTGACTATGTACAGTCTCTGATCAGAGTAAGGTGGTCAGCCCCACTTTCTCTGCCTAGAAGCACAGGTTAATTACCTCTGGAAGAAAGTCACATCATCTGGAGTTTCTATCTACAGTTTTACATATATGAGAGGTCTTTGAAAAGTTCATGGAAAGATTTGTATTATCTTTAATTCTATTTTTCCATGAACTCTTTGAAGTACCCTTATACACAGTCCTGCCTCCAAACAAAAATTACTAAACTCAGCAAAAAACCAGACCACATGGCCAAATCAAAGAAAAAAAGAGGACAAAAGAAATAGATCCACAGGTGACCAGGATATTGTAGTTAGCTAACTAGAACATCGAAATACTATAACTAGTAATTTTAAAACAGAGAAAATAGAAAGATGGAAAATAAAAAGATGGAGAAAATAAAAGGTATGGTGAAGAATTTTAGTAGAGAAATAAACTTACAAAAAGAATCAAATGGAAATTCCAAAACTAAAAAATATTATATCTAAAACTAAGAATGTATTATATGGGTTAACTAGAGAGTAGAAGACACAGCAAGAGACAGAATTAGAAAAATGGAAGACTCCACAGAAAAACAACTAAACAGAAGTATAGAGGAGGAAAATGCAAAAAATAGTGCTGGGGATATACAGATACAATGAATAGGTCTAATATCCATGTAACTGAAGTGCAGAAGAAGAGGGAGCTAATGGGGCAAATGCAACATTAGAATACATAATGGCCATGAATTTTCCAAAACTGATGAAAGACACCAATCCAAAAATCCAAAAATCCAATGTAGGGCAAAAAAAAAGCAAAGCATTTCTATGCAACCCACAGCCATAGTAAGACTGCTAATAATCACAGAGGGAAGAAAAAAAACAACAACAACTGTAAAAGCAGCCAGAGGGAAAAAAGATGCCCTTTACCTTCAAAGATTAACAGTAAGTCCGAAAGCTGACTTCTCACCAGAAATGATGAAAACCAAAATAGAATGGAATAACTAACATCTGGAGGAGGATAATAACTGCCAACCTAGTATACCACATTAAATGAAAATATCCTTCAAACACAAAGATAAAATAAATCATCTTCACGCAAGCAAAGACTATAGATGACCTACACTAAATGAAATTCTACAGGGAGTTCTTGGGACTCAGAACAAAATAAGAAGTTAAAGGAAGGATAAAAACAATCATAAATATAAAACATATTGAATGAATACTGACCTACAAAATAGTGTAATGTCTTATGGAGTTTAAAATATAAGTAGATCTGAAATGCATGACAATAACAACACAAAAGATAGGAGGAAGTAAATGGAGTTAGAGTGCTCTACTTTTCTAGCCATGTCTATGTCTAGCATTATAAGGAGAGTAGTAACAGTAATAATCTGAATTACTTATTATAAAGTCCAACACACATGTTACCGTCACTAGGACAATCATTAAAAGAATGGTAGAAAAATGTTTAACAGACATGTTAAGAGAGCAGAAAATGGGCTGATAAAATGCAGTCTGATTGGTACGAAGGCTAAAAAGGAGGAAAAGGGAAATGTACAAATCAGTAAAAGAGAAAGTTAATAGGAAGATGATAGATATTAACCCAAAATATTACTTAATTATATTATATGTAAATGAATAAAATACTCAATTGCTAGACTGGATAAAATAAAAATACAGCTATATGCTGCTTATAAAGAGATAGACCTTAAACATAAAGAAACAGAAAAGGTGAAAATAAAATAATAGAAAAAGGTATTCCGGGCCGGCCCGGTGGCACACTGCTACAGTGCGCCGCTTGGGAAGTGCAGTGGCGCTCCCGCCGAGGGTTTGGATCCCACATACAGACCAGCCGCTCACTGGCTGAGCGAGGTGCGGGAGCAACACCAAGGGTTGCGATCCCGTAGCCGGTCCCGGTCCGGTATGGGCGCGACACTGAGGGTTGCGATCCGTTGCCGGGCACGAAAAAAGACAAAAAGGAAAAAAAAAAAAAAAAAGAAAAAGAAAAAGGTATTCCATGCAAACATGAACCAAAAGATAAACTTTTCAAATTAATTAAGAAGTAAATCCACAAGAAAGACATAACAATTATAAATCTGTATGCTCTGAATAACACAGATTCATAATCTATAAAGCATAATTAATGAGGCTTTAATATTTTTTTAAATTTTACCAAGAACTTCTCAAGGATGAAAATTTAATCATCAGTTTTTCTACTGTCAACCAACATGTTTAGAACATATAAAGAGTTAGCATTTTAAAGCAATCCCTTTGAAGCACCTTTCAGTAATGAAAGATCACTGGGAAGTCTCTGAAATCTCATCTCTTGGTTTTATCAAATAAACCAGGAAGAATCACTTGTTTGACCTACCTTGAGATGGAGTAAGGGCTGGGAAGAAAGAACTCAAGAACATATTGATAAATAAATAGATGAATAAACCTACTCATTCCTTGGCCTATTTAAATAAGTATTCATTACCAAGGATGACAGGGTCTTTGTATATTAACTACATTGTATTTTGTGGCCCAGGGAATGATAGCAAAAAGACAGATCTGCACAACTTATTCATGATCAATAACTAATTATTCACAAAGCTAACACCAGATGACAGGCAAAACTCTACAAAGCACAGGAAAGACAGAAAAAGAGCCAAGCAATAACTAGATTTAGTCATTTGATTCAGAAGCTATGGTGCAGGACGTGTCTGTTTTCTGGCTCTCTAGTTAATGTCATCCGCCCACACAGAAAACACAGACAAACAAAAACCAGAGAAGTGCCCCTGGCTGTCAAGAATCTTTCAGTGGGTTCTCCAGGAACCAAACGTCTTTGGGCCAGAGCTTTTAAACTGCTGTTCTCATCTCAAAACAACATGAGCCTTGTAAACAAAACCAAAAGTATGAAATTGCATAGCAAGAAAGAGAGTAAGATAACAGTGATAAGCTTCAATATCTTCATCTCCAAAGTTCACCTCTTTATTCTTTGGAAGAATAATTACTGTCAATTATCCTAGAATTTAGCAAAGCTACTGCATTACATTAAAAACACAGCAGACCATTCTGAAAGAAAAGGAAAAACAAGACATCTCGAAAGTTTATTCCAACTGCAAAAAGAAAAGCACACTTGTCAATTCCAGCTGGGAGCACGATTGTTTTTCGCCCAAGGTAATAAATGTGTTGCAGGTAAGAAAATGAGAGCCCTAGTTTGTCTTCTTCCCCATCTCTGAAAACACCACACATACCTGCTTCGAGCTAGTTACAGATCACACATTCTAGACATCTGTGTGGGACATGAGACTGCTAAGTAGACTATACAAAATAGGAACATCATTTCATCTAAAATTAAGCCTTCCATATGACAGAGAAAGAAACAACTAAATGTTATGGTAGGACAACAGGGAGGGAGGGTCAGGAGGACAGCAAGGCAGGGGAGCACTAAAGGACTTCAGCCCTACTGCCCATGACAGTAAGGTCGGGGAATTTTTCCTACCATAAAACTGTAAGATGCTAAAACACCTTCTCGACAGCTTTCGACTACAGATTTAAATTGAAGAAGTGGGGGCTGGCCGGTTAGCACAAGTGTTAGAGCACAGTGTTGTAACATCACAGTTGAGGGTTTGGAACCCATGCTGGCCAGCTGCCATAAATAAATGCATAGATAGATAGGTAGAGAACAACTAACGCTTATTAAAAAATAAATAAATTTAAGAAGTATTTATCATATCCACACAAAGGGGCTACAACTGTGTTCTACATTTTGTCAACAAAATGTTATATTCTCTCCTCAAGAATCGTAGAAGGTAGCCAAGAGCCACATTTAGGAAATATTTAGAGAGAAAAAAAATACGGTCAATAAACTATTAAAGTCTAGGATACAGTCGGGGCTCAGAAGTTCAGTATTTATGGAAGAAGGAAGGGGCAAAGAAGGGAGGGAAGAGAAGGAGAGAGGGACGGAGAGGAGGATGAGACCGTCGACAGCACCATGATGACTGCAGCATCTGGATGGGTAAGGTCAGAGAGGTCCAGACAAGGCCCCAGGGAGGCTCAGGAAGCCTTTCTGCCTTTTAGCAATTGCTGCTCCTTGGCTTCTGACCACTGCATGTCCTCGATGGTCTCAGCTCTTTTGACAAACAAGTTATCCCAGCAAAGAAACTCAATTTGGAATCAGGCACAGCTCTTGCTGGGTCCACATCAAGACAAAGGCAGTCAAAGAGATAGGGGCCTGTACCATGTTGCCAAGCACCAGAATGAAGGCACTTTTGAGATGTATGTTTTCAATGAACACATACACCTCCTGGGTCATGGGCAAGGGTCGGCTGAGTATACTGCCCCATTTCTACATAACCTGGTAGAACTGTGTCCCATCTATGGATCGCTTAGGACTCCAATGACTTAAAACCAAAGAGGTACTGGTGACAGGAGTCTCAGAGACTGACCCCCAAGATAGAAGGCAAGAAAAGCCTCTGCAGAGCCTACTTAAGTAGGATTTAGTAACCAGGAAAGAGGTAACAGACATTCTGGGTTAAAAGTATGGGGAAAAGAATGTGAACTGCCTACCCATTATGTATCTCTCCCTTACTCCTTTTCCAAAAGAACCCCAATTTTGTTGAAAGCATCAATAAGCCCATCTAAAAATCCTCTTCCGCCTCCCTTGCATGCACGTAGGTGGCCACAGTTCCAGCCAATGAGGCAAAAATACACGACACTGTAGGGATGGGGGAGCTGTCTCACAGGACAGTGGATGGCACGGCTCCTTCCTTGTCTTCCCTGCTCCTCCACCTGGAATACAGATGTGATGCCAAGAGGAGCAGGAGCCACCGTGGCACCATGAGGTAAGGAGACAGGCCCTAAGGATGGTGGGGCAGAAGGACATCTGGGAGCAAGTGCATGAGTTCTGGATTCTTCCCCTGGGCTCTGTGTTGTGTGGGGGACGGAAAGGTGAACCTCATCTGGTTAAGCCACTTACATTGGAATTTTCTGTTACACGCAGCCAATCATATTCCTAACCCCTATAAGACTGATCAAGCTAAATAAAGTTAATGACCCATGGTTCTAAGATCTTATGCCATTCACATTTTAAAATTTAAAGAGATTAAAGAGAGAAAAAGAGAAATAATTTACTACTGGTCCGCCAGGGTGACCTCCATTTTTTCTAAAGCAGCATTATCATGAAAAAGATTACAGCATTTAGTACGACAGCAGAAAAACACCAATGATCAATGCACGTGTCTTTTAATTATGAGTCTCTGAATAAAATGGAAAGTCAGCAGTGTATTTACAGAGGAGACACGCCTCATCAAACCCCTGCCTCAATGGCATATTTATCACAAACTGCAGAGATTAAAAGTTTTTCAAATAAAACACAATAAAATCTGTATCACCTGACTGTTGCCTTCAAGTTCATCCTACCCCCTTATTGCAGATTTTGGTCTGGAGTAATCACAGACTTAAAATCAGTGGGGAAAACACACACGAGCAAGACAGAGGGTGCCAAGAAGTTCATTTTCATAAAATAATTTTATTGAAATAACATCAAACAAAATATAGGAAATCAAAACCTAGTTTAGCTTGTTTTTCACACTTAATAGTGTGAAAATCATTGATGGCTTTCCACCCTTAAGAAAAGAGAAAGCTCCAGTCCACAACAGGGTCATGACTATCCATATAAATAAAATAAAAGAATGAGCCTGTGATAGCTCAGTCAAGGATACAAAAGCACGATGCCCTCAAATGTTGGGTCTTCATGTGTAAAAACGGCAGCATAGAGGCTGGTTTTAATTGTGGGAACCCCAGAGTGGACATAAACACACTCAGTTCTTTGACTGGGAACAGGGGGCTACGACCCTTGGGTCGGTCAGTGGTGTTTACCAACTGGTTTGTGACGTGTGTAGGTCCACACTCAGCCAGTAACTTGCTGCTCTGGCTTTATATGTATCACAGTATACGTAAGATTGAATTTTGAGTTCTTTCCCTTTCTCCTGGGCCCTTCTGGACACATCTGCTTCAGGCAAATAAAAATAAAGTGAAAATAGGAAGCTGCTGATTTGGGTCCACACTTTTCAATTACCAACTTTCACTAATTAGAGATAATTCAGAGGGACCTTGGTTCATGAATTCCATCTCTGTGTCTAAAACTCACTACAGGAACAACGTCCACCTAAAATGACCAACAACCACCAACATCACTCCTGGTAGGTCACCCACAAAGTAGCCATCCTCCAAAAGAAACAAGCGGAGTGATCGATGTCAACACCCCAATGCACAACGCACCCCCTTTTCACGTCTCTTCAATCATAGAGTGAAATGTCATGGGCCGACAGAAAGCTTTTTTATTTTAGCACAGTTCTTAATCTGTATATAAACCTAGAAAAAATATGAATGTTCTCTGTGAAATAATGAAGTCATAAATGCCCCAATTTACTTTAAAGTTCAAAAATAATTCATACGTTCATCCAGACTGCATATGAAAGTGTCACTAAGCTTAAGTACCCGAAGGTCCTTTTGCAAGTGTCACTAAGCTTCAATACCCGAAAGTCCTTTTGCATGGAAACTTCATATGTGGAGATGCGTCTCTGGAACTAAAACGTCATTCTGGCTGTGGGAAAGAGAGGAAGGACGTCCCAGAGTCTCCCCAAAGAGGCCACTTAAATTGACTTTGGTTTTTCCTCATCGTTGTTTGTTTGTTATTTTATTTGTCCTTGTTCTGTTAGGGCTTTTTGCTAGATGAAGATACACTGAAAAGAGCTTCAGAGCCTGCAGTAGATACCTGGGTACCACACGTGAAGCATCACGAATGTCTGACTTACACGCACACAGTTCAGACCCGGGAACAGTGCACTCCCTTGTCGGCGTCTGCATGTGACACACAGGGCACAGTCGAGGCAAGAATGAACTGCCCCACCCAGTGTTGCTAGGATTCGCACTTCTCTCGTGCTCAACAGCAAGGAAAGAAGGCAGGCAGAGGAAGGGAAAAACAGAGGGGGAGAGAAGGGGAAAGAGGAGGAGGAAGTAAAGCGTTTCCCAAAAGTGCACTCAAGAGCCAGCACGGTGACACCTACTGATTGAACAGTATCCGGGAGCGCACGATGAACTTGAAGATGTACTCTAAAGCTTTCATAGCTTTGTACAGCTGGTCACTGATGCCTGGCTTCTCGGCATTGTCCACGTAGTTCCTTAATACTTTCGTCAGTTTCCTATTCACAGTGGAAACACACATTAATGACAAGTTCACAAAATTGAACATCTCAACTGATGAACAAATACACAAATGAGGTTGTTTTGGTTTTGGTTTTGGTTTCTGCTTATCAGTAAGTATATGCACATTCATTTCCTAATCAGATAAAGTGACTGATAGAAATCTCTCAGAGGAGCACGGTCTGAGTATTTAATAAGCACTTTCTAGGCTTCACAAGTCGTTCTAAGCACATTAAACATAGGCTCCACTTCAATCTTCACAGCACTATAGGGCAGTAGTATCACCTTATCTTACAGGTGAGGAAGCTGAAACTTAGACAGGTAAACGAACTCTACCAATGTTAAACAACAAAATAGAAGGGGTGCTCATCAGAAAACAGCCACAAAATTTTTTTTCAAAAAGGCATTAGTCTGAAAATGTTCTCATACTGGGTGGTGATGGTGACAGTTTCTCAGCAATGTGAATGTACTAAATGCCACTTAATTGTACACTTTAAAATGGTTAGGTAAACTTGAGGTTATGTGTATTTTACCACAATAAAAAAAAAAAAGGCACACAACAGTACTTGTTATTAGAAATCATCTCAGCCACCTCTATTCATTTTAGTTGATCTTTCCAAAACTAGATTGTTTACACTGCAAATAAAAATTTTAGAAGTAATTTTTTCTTTTCTTTTTTTTTTTTGTCTTTTTCCGTGTCCAGCAACGGATCGCAACCCTCAGTGTCGCCCCCGTACCGGACCGGGACCGGCAACGGGATCGCAACCCTCGGCGTTGCTCCCACACTTCGCTCAGCCAGTGAGCGGGAACCGGTCTGTATGTGGGATCCGAACCCTCGGCGGGAGCGCCGCCGCACTTCCCAAGCGGCGCACTATTCAGTGCGCCACCGGGCCGGCCCTAGAAGTAATTTTTCAAATAGGAAACATTTTAAAATTTTTAATGAATGTCCTAAGAATTCCTATATGAAAGAGTAAAAACAATATATGAGAATTATTGGTGGTTCATGAGAAGATTTTTAAATATTTTTTACATTTAATAATAATAGGATCCTCCCAAAATATTTAGTTTTAAAAGCAAAATGACTATACTTCTCTTAGTTTATATACTTATAAATTGTGATCTAAAAACAAGCAACCCCCTTACATAAAAATATTTAAAACATTTTCCATAATAAAGAAGTTTATACAACTTAGATAAAAATTGATCACACTTATTTGTAAATTTCCCATCCCACTACAGAAGTTATTATAGACAGTACAAATAAACTAATGTTGGAAGCTTGACTTAGATTCGTAGCTTCTTAAATTATTTTAAGGGCTTAGTTCAGAGTTTTTATAAAACTTCCTTGGTAAAAACGAAGAAAAAAGCATTAAAATTTTTCTATTTCACTGTAATTCAAATAACCAAAAGTTAAAATGATAACAGATTTATTCGAAGCTTCAGAATATGTGATAAGGTTAATTTAAACAAACATATAAACAAAAGTAATTGATTTCATTAATAAATACATATAAATTAAGATAAGAAGTAAAATGCTTGCTTAGTAGAGACAAGATGTGGGAAAGTCATAACACTGCTGGTTGGATAAATAGGCACAATACTTTTTTGAGTAAACTGGCCATATATATCACAATATCTATCGCAAGTTATAATATTCAAACCCTTTGACAACAGCAATTCCACTTCTAGTAATTTGTCCTACAGAAACAATTGCAAATGAATTAAATGATGTTTACTGCAGCACGGTCTGCACTACTAAGAATGAGGGTAATTCAAAAAGTTCATGGAAGGATTCATAATATATTTTAATTCTATTTTTCTTCAAAGTTTTTGAAACACCCTCATATATAAACAATGCAAAGGTCCATCATTTGAGGACAGGTTGAATAAATTATAAAACATCCCTACAATAGAATACTGTACAGCTGCTAAATACAAGAGATAGGGCCAGAAGGGAAGACTCTATCACTAACATGGAAAAAAAGCCAGTTACACTGTTGAAAGAAAACAGTAACTGCAAAACAGCAGGTCTACTGAGGTCTACTCTGTATTCTATATTCTCTTCCATTGAATTTTTTGTCCATCTTTATGCCAATATCACACAACTTTGATTACTGCAGTTTTATAGTAAGTCTTGAAATCTGGTTCTTTTTCCAAAAAGTTATTTGGGTATTCTAGATATTTTGCCTTTCCACATAAATTTTCAAATTGGCAAGTCAATTTTTCAAAAAAGCATACTAAGATTATGAGATTGTGTTGAAACTATAGAATAAATTTGGGAAAAATGTACATTCAAGCAATGTTTTATTTTTCAACCCACGAACATAGTATATATCTCTATTTATTAAATTTCTCTCAGCAATGGTTTGCAGTTTTCAGTGTAAAAGTCACACTTACCTATCATTAAATGTATTCTTTTGTATATTTGATATTTTTTTGATAACACAGTAAATTGTACTGTACTTTTAATTTCATCTCCCAATTATTTGCATACATACAATTGATTTTTCTTTGTTTTGTTTGGGAATATAGTTTTATTTTTCTTAACTGACAAATGACAATTATATATAATTATGAGGTATACAATGTGATTTTTGATAAATGCTTACATTGTAGAATGATTAAATCAAGCTTTGTTCCTCAACTTTCCAAAGTTTACCTACTAGTTCTAGAAGTTATTTTTTGTTTGGTTAGTTTGGGGCTTATTTAAAATAGACTCTTTAGGGTTTTCATGCATATAATCACGTTGTGAGAAAATATAGCTTTACTTTATCTTTTCAACTGTTTTATCTTGAATTGCTTTTTCTTGCTTTACCACACCACTGCCAGTACAATAATAAACAGGCATCCTTGTTCCAGAACTTAGGGGGAAAGCTTTCAATGTGTCATCATTAAGTATGAAGTTAGCAATAACTTTTTTTAGATGTTCTTTACCAGATTTGAGGAAGTTCCCATCCATTTCTAGTTTGCTGAGAGGTTTTATCATAAATACATGCTGAATTTTCTTCATAGTATACTGAGACTTAAAGCTAAAAGCATTTTAAATTTTAAATAATCAAAAATAACATGATGCTATTTTGTAAAACAAGCAGACATCATCGTCATCATCATAACATTAATAGAGGCATGGAAAATAAATCCAGAGACAGTGGCTATCTCCAATATGTATCATCATAAACAAGGAAATTTCATTTCCCTGCAATATAACATTTTGGTAATAGAAGATTTTTTTTTCTTTTCTTTTTTGCATTGAGCATGTGCTATTTTTAAACTATGAAGGCCGCAATGGGAAGAAGCAATGTTCAATTCTGCCCAAACTGCTACACTTTCTGACACTACTGGCCTATAAAATAGTAACCCTTCATAAAGATGACTCTCAAGCAATGCCTTCTAAATCATAAAAGAACAACTAAGTTAACTTCAATATAGTCTCCGTTTTTAGAGAAACTGTCCAAACACTACCAGCATAAGTGCAACCAGTGAGACAACAACCAACAAGACTATCCATTAACCAAACTTCTCCAGACAATCAATTCTTACGTAATCAACAAGCATTCACTGCAGCTTTTAAATATTCACCATATTCATAAAGGTGCCCCAATAGGGTACTCACAGCAGGTCAAGTTAAGTTGTGAACCAGTATGGGACAGACTTTTCATCCAGATTAATATAGTAAGACATTATAAGAGCAACCTCAACTGTAATTATGGATGATGAGTAACTATTTCATGATTTGATGAATCATAATAAAAGGCTTTTTGGGTGGCTGAGTGGTCGTGCAGTCCTTTCTAACACTGATCAGGTTAGAGAACTCTAGCAAGGAAACCTGGAACTCTCAGATGAGCATTCCTGCGAGAGAGCGCTGAAGAGCCTTTGAGATCCTCCCGCTACAGAATCTGCTGGCCCAGCAGCTAGGGAGCAAAGCTTACCATCTGCTGCTGCTGGTGGGTTTCAGTGCACAGAAGAGCATCTAAAGTCCTAGCATAAAGCCTGCTTTACTTGGTTTAACTTATTTTCCCAAACTTACTAGACCACACACATTTTCTTATTACACCTATTAACAACCCAGGGAATAAACATTCCATAGAATACATGTTCGGAATTCTTCCAACAGATTAATCAAAGTAAAGAACAACAAATAATCATGATTGCAAGGAGAATGACCCAGGACCAGAAAATAAATCTATCTGCCAGGCCATCCTATAAGTGCACCAAGATCAAACCCCTTGGCACTAGCTAGAGAGAGGCAGACCAAACGCAGCATCCGTTATGTCAGAGAGCAGCCCGCAGCAGCTCCATAAGAGGTAACTCCACAGACAGAAAGGAGTCCAGGCATGCTGGTTTTACGGAAGAACAGTCCCCAAAGCTCCCTCCCTTCTCGTTCGGACCAGTACTGACCACTCCCATGTAGTGGAGCTGGAGGCAGAATGTTAAAAAGTCATGCCCGTTGCTAAAATCTTTCCTTTCTTCTCTTGGAGTTCTCCGGGAAGAAAGCCTAAAGATCTCAACATTTATCAAGGAAAGAGACTATATGGACAAGAGTCTGACATAAACCCAGGCCTGCCAAGGCCTTTTAGTGGGTAGGAGGGCAGGAGACCCTCCGCGATACGCTGAGCACGAGATGTCAGCTGGCCCAGAGAAGACCACAAGCACATCATCAATGCAAAGGCCACCTCCCATGATCTGGGTAGAACCATGTGAATCCAAAAGGACTCTGTGGTATCACTGAGCACGAGATGTCAGCTGGCCCAGAGAAGACCACAAGCACATCATCAACGCAAAGGCCACCTCCCATGATCTGGGTAGAACCATGTGAATCCAAAAGGACTCTGTGGTATCTCAAGGTATAAACACTCAGATTCAAATTGTTTAAGAACCACTGGAAGTTGCTAGTTTATCAAACCATGGGGAGAATACTTATTTTCCAAAATAAAAACTTCCTTTTCAGCATATTCCAGAGACTGAAGGAGAGGACACTGATTCTCGTATCTCGGTCCCATCATAATTTAAAGATAAAATGGTACTTTTTGTTTTTCCCATTGAGTAACGTGCCAGAAACCCCCCCACTGTCATTTCTCCACCCGTGAGAATAGAGCATTGCTCTCTCCCAACAGCACAGCACAGGAAGGCCGATGACAACAGGGGGACATAGGATGCAGTGTGGTAAGCTGATCCACTGTTCTCATTTTCTGAAATTAAAGTATGAAGTCCAATCTGTGAAGAGCTATTTGGCCACAGTTCAATCAAGAAGCAGGATTCTGAAAGTGAGCACACTACGAAATCAGGCCATATCTACAGCAGTCTACAGGCCCCTTCCATAAACCCTGCATGGTCATGTTTTGGTTGCTGGAATGAGAAGGTGCTGCCTGACACCCCCCCCCCCCCCCCCCCCCCCGGGGGGGGG
>NW_007731490.1:28145-36632 GCF_000696425.1 Galeopterus variegatus
CCCCCCCCCCCCCCCCCCCCCCCCACGGTCTGTGGGGAATTATACAACATGCTGGCAAACTGGGCATCTCCATTGAGTGAACAAAATGTTTTCAACAAACATTGATCAGCAAGCAAGCACAGAAGACTCCTCACAGCTGGTTCTGGACGCTTGAGGACCTCGCAGCTCTTGCCCGCTGAGAGGCCTCACCCACCGCCTTGCAATCAACATGCACTCAAGGCAGACACGAAGGACCCAGGAGCAGGACTGGGTTATACTACTAGCTGGCTTCAGGCAGCCAGAATCCTCTGACCTTGAGTTCACGGCTGCACACAGGCAGGAAAAACAGGTTTTTACTGATGCATGTTCAAGGCACAGATGGGAGCTATGACTAAATTTATGGACACTAAAGAGAATCATTTCTAATAATTGTAAGTGGGATGTTTTTAAAGAAATTATGTAAATCTTTATTTTCCCCTACAACACAATAAAAAGTTTGAATGCAGGCCAGTAAAGCACCCCATGAGAGAGCAAGTAATTCATCATAATAAATCTAATAATAATGAAACTCAATAATTGCTTAGCACTTTCTACGTGCCAGAGATTATTCCAAGCACTCTACATATAATAACTCATTAAAATTCTCATACAAACCTACAATCATGCACTTTTTAAACACAAGAAGGCTGAAGCCCAGAGAGGTTAAGCAACTTGGCTAAGATGACAGAGCTTGTAAGGGACAAAGCTATAATTTAAACCCAGGGAGCCTGGCTCCAGGACTGTGCTCCTGAATATTAGATGAGCCACCTGTCTGTAAGGCCTAAGCATCTTATGCTCCCACTGATGTTTCACTAGACCTCTGGGTACGTATTGGTGGGGTGCGGTGTGCGGACAGGTAGAGAGTAGCTGGGTGGGCAATAAGAATCCAAGTTAGTTAGAACTGAAGCTTGTGGAACAAAAGGGAAGGTTCTTTAAAGAGCAAAGAGATATCTTGAAAAGTACAAAACTGAATTTTATTAACACTAAACCACCAATAACCTCAAAACAAGAACACGTGCATTTATTCATTCATCACAGGCTTGCAGGGCTGCTGCAGCAGGGTAGGCACTCTGCACTCATATATCAGTTTCGTCGAACATAAACTGAAAATGTTAAAGATAAAGGGGAGGTGTGGAGGAGAAAAGAATGTTATGATAATTTATCACGTATCTCTTTCAACAAGATTCTTAGGTCTGTTAAGAGGGAAACAATAATAAAAAATAGAGAAATGAACAGACATAGATAAAATGTACAGTCATAGATATGAAAATGACTGTAAGTAACAAACATGAAAAGAAATAAACAAGTATTGGTTTTAAAACAACACAAAAGAACTTACGTGTAGGCTAATGTTGCACTAAAGTGTTTCTTAATGTAGGTTTCCAAAACAGGATTGAAATGCTGAAATTTTCGATCAGCAATTAGTCCAATGATAAATACCTGGCAAATTAATCAATAATATTTTCATTAGCAACATAATGTAAAGGACTTTAAAATCTTCATCTGAACCACTGTGTCAGGAAATGAATGATAACATTTTCAAACAGAAGATGCTCACCAGTTTACCTCTCCTTACTCTAGAAATGACACTTGCTTACGTGTAGTTTAACATTAAAGGAAACTTTCTACCTCTCCAATTCATCTCCTTGGCTTGGATTTACAACTGCAATGGCGTTCAAGGTCACTGTGAGGGATCGTCCCCCCCCAGTTTCAAAGGCTGCGGCACAAATGAGCACCTGATGTCTGAGCAGATGAAGAGTAAGGGCCTCTTACCAGAGCATCGAACACTAACGTATCAAAAGTCTCACTCTCCGAGTTCTCCATCATGATGTTGAAGAGGGCATCCAAGGTGTCCTGGAGGAACTGCAGAGACAGGACAGGTTGGCTGACAAACTCACCCAGTTTCCCCAAAACTCGAATAATTATCATCGCTGGCAACATTCTGAATACCCACCTTTTTCCAACTACCTATAGAGCTATCAACTCCTGGGGTTTTTTTCAGGTATTAGGTGCACGAGGCAAAAATTCTGGAGAAGTGTATTTCAAACAAAGAAATGTCGCCCTGAGTCAAGCAGGTAAGAATCAGAGAAGAGGGATGTCCTACTGTCCCTTGCCCCTCCTCGCAAGGACCTTCCCAATCCTATTCCTGGTTTTCATGATGCTGGTGACAAAGGGCTGAACAACAACCCTGGAAAGACTGCATCTGACTCATTCCACGTGCTCTAAGTGACAGACATCAGCTAGTGAGCAGGCAGAAACCACACAGGGATAGGTGCAACTGAGGAAAATAAAGGACCTTCACCAACCAAGATGCACAAGGATGGGAGAGGACTGTGACTCTGAATCCGGGGTGCCCTGCAGTGTGGCAGAAAGTACTTACTTTATTCAACAGTAATTTACAAATTACTTTCATAGTCTACTAAAATTGACAAACAAATGTTACCACATAGAATGACAAAGCATCATGAACTTAATTAAGAAAAGAAAAACTTAAGAGACTTCAAAAGTGTGCCTCATTAGAGGCTGGCTTTAAAACCCACCCCCATCCTCCCCGAAGGAAATGTAAGACAGGCTGAAAAAGACTACACCAGATGCAATGAGATCACTGTTAGTGGAGGAGTTCAAAAGTAGACTGTCATACAATGGAATATTGGCCATAGAAATGATGAAGCATTGATACAGCATCATAACTCATTAGTGATACACAAATTGAAACCATAACGAGATACCACTTTACTCCTACTACGATGTCTATAATCACAAAGATGAATAATAATAATAAGAGTGGGTAAAAATCCAGAGGAAGCAGAGCCCTGGTACATTGCTGGTGGGAAACGCAAAATAAGGTGCAATGGTCTGGAGCAGTCTGACAGTTCCTTAAAAAGTTAAGCACAGATATGCCACAGACTCAACGATTTCACTCCTAGGTATATGTCCAAAAGAAAGGAAAACACAGGCATGCAGAAAATCTTGCACACAAATATTCATGGCAGAATTATTCATAATCGCCAAGAAAATAGAAACACAAATGTCTATCAACTGACGAATGGATAAACTGTGGAAAATCCATACAACGGGACAGTATTCACCATTAAATAGAAACGAAGGACTAACACGTGCTACAACACAGATGAGCCTTGAAAACACTACAAGAGAAAGAAGTCAGACACAAAAGACCAAATATTGTACAATTCAATTTATGTAAAATATCCAGAAAAGGTAAATCCACAGAGACAGAATGCAGGTGACTGGTGGCAGGGACAGTGGGGAGTGACTGCTAATAGGTATAGGGTGTCTTTCTGGGGTGATAAGAATGTTCCGAACATAGACAGTGGTAATGGTTGCCCAACTCTGTGAATACAATAAAAACTGAACCGTACAGAGCAAAAGGTGGAATTTTACACTATGTGAGTGAGTTATATCTCAAGGAAATTGTCATTTAAAAACAAAAACAAAAGAGGAAAAGGTGAGGTGGAGGCGTAGCAAGGACATCAATGGATGGATGAGTCAGGCGTTTGGTCCAGATTTTTCCTGGACTGTTCAGCATATGCACAACTCGCAGGGCCTTCCAGAAACCACAGGGGATCTCAAACTGTCACAGCCCTGAGAGCAAAAAAACCAAACTTGCTCCCACACCAGGGCTGGCCCCACTGCTCCCGCCTGTGCTGAAGAACCCTGCAACAGCTGCAAAAGCCTCACAAATCTCCCAATCCTAGCAAGAGATCTGAGACCCACTGAGGCGTAAAGTTATTGCATGCCACTGTACCACTACCACCTATCGATACCAGAAAATGCCACGTTCAAACGGCGGACAGTAAACCCACCCTGATCAAGCAGCGTTCTGGTCTGGACAGCAAGGGCTTAATCAATTCTGTGATTATGTGGGTCTGTATCACCTCATTTCCTTTGTATGATTTTCCATCGTTTTCAAATTGCAAAATCTCTGCAAAGGTTAAAACTTGGTGCCATCTGCTAACAGCCTATGTTGCTGCCAAGTGGCTCCCCAGGTGCCAAACCCTGGCTGGTCATGGTTCACAAAAAGTCCCTGAGTTAGGTCTACCAGTCCCTCCCAGACAAAGGGCATGGTCAGCACACAGAAACACCTGCAGAGTACCACAGCCCCGGTCGTCTGCGTGTAGAGCCACAGAAGCGCAGGAATGGCCCCTCACGCGTAGCCACAAAAGGCTTTGTTAAACACCCGCTCTCTCGAAGACTATACACCAGAGGACCAAGAGGAAGCCACGTCTTTTACTAAACACAAAAATACCTTACACAATCTATCAAGAAATGCCACTTCCTACCACCAGCTATAAATATACAGATGGGAGGCCTTGAATAAATGGAAGAAAACCCACAATCTGTCAGTGCCCCTAAAGACAGTAAAAAGGGTCTCCTGCAGTCTGGAGTCCCTCGAGTCCTGGCTTGCCATTAACAGCTGTGAAGCCTCAGACAAGTCAAGTCACCTCTCTAGGCACACAAGGTACACAGGACATGCTGGCAGAGGGAAAGAATAAGGTCAGGCAAACTAGGTAAGGGGCCATTACGTCATCCTGGTCCCCATGTCACCCATGTGCACAGGAAGGAAGGAGAGCACGAAGACCATTTCCAGGGACAAACAACAGGATGTGATGACACACTAGAAACAGAGCCATTACGTCATCCTGGTCCCCATGTCACCCATGTGCACAGGAAGGAGGGAGAGCACGAAGACCATTTCCAGGGACAAACAACAGGATGTGATGACACACTAGAAACAGAGGACGGAGGAGAACATCAGGACACGGTGGTTCTAGAACTTCCTGGTAAGCATGGCCACAGTCAAAAGAAATACAATTAATTCCTGTTGTGATACAGGGACTTAAAAATGAAAGAGGACAACATTTCATTAACTGTGCATCTTCTAAAGTATGTTCACTTATTTACCCATTCAATCTGAATTAGGAAATTTGCAGAAACCAGAAAAATCCAAAATGCAATTAAAATTGTCCAAACCATTTGTAGAAGACCAGGACTGAAAAGACAATTAAAATTTTAAGATTAGCAAGGATAGGTCTGAAAGGTTATACAAGGAACTTAGGACAGTGGTGTGTACAAATTAATTTAAGTATAAGCTAAGCACATGGCTGGATGATGAAGGCCATTTCAAGTAATTAATTTTTACAGAGATAAGGTAGTTTCCTTCTGCTGTCACCTCTCCTGGAGGGTAAAGAACGGAGGCAGCGACAGGAAGGCCTGGCTGTAGAGACCATACTTGCACAACGCCATGAGTTGGGGACCAGCTCATCTTACATTCCAGAGCCCACCAGGTGGAAGGCTAAGAAATGAGGCCAAGGAGAGGCCCAAGAGCCACCAAGCCCACACATTCCAAGTCAGCCATGCCAGAATAGGCAGGAGCCGAGAGACCTCCAGCCCAGATCAGTCCCCACTGCCTAGAGAGGCCTGAGAGCTGCCAGGCCCATACACCCCAAGTCAGCCACGCCAGAATAGGCAGGAGCCAAGAGACCTCCAGCCCAGGTCAGTCTCCACTGCCTAGAGAGGCCTGAGAGCTGCCAAGCCCATACGCCCCAACTCAGCCGCACCGGAATAGGCAGGAGCTGCGGGACCTCCAGCCCGGGTCAGTCCCCACTGCTTAGAGAGGCCCAAGAACCGTCAGGCCCACATGCCCCAAGTCAGCCGTGCTGGAACAAGCAGGCACCATGGGACCCCAGCCCAGGCCAATACCCACCGCACAGAGAGGACCGAGAGCTGCCAGGCCCACACACCCAGAGACAGTCATGCCAGAACAGGCAGGCACCACAAGACACCCAGTCTAGGCTACTCCCCGATGCCCAGAATTGGCAGTCCCTTCAGGATCCAGGCCAGACACAAGGGTGGAACAAATGGACCATGATACCCCCTGCCACAATGACTAAACACCAAAGGAAAGATAGCAGGAATATGAAAAATCAAGAAAGTACATGACCACCAAAGGAAAATAATAACTGTCAAGCTCTAGATCCTATAGAAGTCATTGAAATGACTGATGAGGAATTTTGAGCAACAATTCTAAGGAATCTAAATGAGATACAAGAAAACCCAGTTACATAACACAATAAAATGAGAAAAAATATACAGGAACTGAAAGAAGAAATGGCCTGAAAAAGAATGTAGCAGAGTTTGTGGAGCTGAGAGATTCATTCAATGAAATAAAAACACAACAGAGAGTCTAACCAGCAGTCTAGAACAAGCAGAAGAGAGAATTTCTGAGCTTGAAGACAGGCTGTTTGAATCAATCCAGGCAGACAGGATAAAAGAAAAAAGAATACAAAAAATTGAAGAAAATCTAAGAGAGATAAGAGACAACCTTAAGCACTCAAATATCTGAATCATGTGAAATCCAGAAGGGTAGGAAAAAGGAAATGGCATTGAAAACATATTCAACGAAATAACAGCAGAAAACTTCCCAGGTAAAGTGCTACAAAGTCACAGATCTTCAGATTCAGGAGGCCCAAAGATCCCCAAACATATTCAACCCAAAAATATCTTCTCCAAGACACATCATAGTCAAACTGTCAAAACTCAAAAGACAAAGAGAGAATCTTAAAAGATGCAAGAGAGAAGCAGCAAGTCACCTATAAGGGAGCCGCAATCAGACTAACATCAGACTTTTCATCAGAAACCCTAAAAGCCAGAAAAGAATGGGATGATATATTCAAAATACTAAAGGACAAAAATTGCCAGCCAAGAATACATTACCCAGCAAGGCCATCCTTCTGAAATGAAGGACAAATAGCATATTTCTCAGACAAACAAAAACTGCAGGAGTTCACTACCACACGACCAGCCTTACAAGAAATTCTCAAGAGAGTACTGGGTTTGATACCTGAAAAACAACCATCATTGCCATGAATACTCAAGAAAGAACAAAATCTAACAGTAAAACAAAAATACTAACATTAAAGAGAAAAAATAGCTTATCTACCACCCCAAGAAACCAACCAACATAGAAGACAAACAGAAAATTAGAAAGAAAGGAACAAAAGATACTTAAGACATCTAAAAAAAAATCAATAAATACTAGGAGTAAATCAAAGCCTTTCAATATTAACTCTTAATGTAAAAGTATTAAATTCCCCATTCAAAAGATACAGACTGACTGACTGAATTAAAAAGATCAACCCAACAATATGCTACCTTCAAGAGACTCATGTCACCTGTAAAGGCACAAATAGACTAAGAGTGAAAGCATGGAGAAAGATATACCATGCAAATAGAAATGAAAAACAAGCTGGACCATGCAAATAGAAATGAAAAACAAGCTGGAGTAGCTATTTGTATATCAGATAAAATAGATTTTAAAGCAAAAACCATAAAGAGATAAAGAAGGCCACTGTACAATGATAAAAGGATCTATCCATCAAGAAGACATAACAATCATAAATATATATGCACCCAATGTCGGAGCAGCCAGATTTATAAAGCAAACACTGTTAGATCTAAAGATTGAGACAGACACTAACACCATAATAGTGGGGGACCTGAACACCTCACTCTCAACATTGGACAGATCATCTAAGCAAAAAATCAATAGAGAAACACAGGATCTAAACAACATTTTAGACCAATCGGACCTGGCAGATATCTACACAACATTCCATCCAACAACCTCAGAATATTCATTCTTCTCATCAGCACTTGGAACATTCCCCAGGATAGAGGACATATTAGGTCACAAAGCAAGTCTCAACAAATTCAAAAAAATTGGAATTACTCCATGTATTTTTTCAGATCACAATGGATTAAAATTAGAAATCAATAACAAACAAAAATCTGGAAACTATACAAACAAATGGAAATTAAACAACATTTTACTTAATGATATATGGGTCCATGAAGAAATTAAACAGTAAATTTAAAAATTTCTTGAAACTAAGGAAAATAATGACACATCATACCAAAACCTGTGGGATACTGCAAAAACAGTACTAAGGGGGAAATTTATCGCATTAAGTGCTTCAGAAGAATGGAAAGATGGCAAATAAACAACCTAACACTTCACCTTAAAAACCTAGAAAAACAAGAACAATCCAAAACCAAAGTTAGTAGATGGAAAGAAATAATTAAGATCAGAGCAGAACTTAATGAAATAGAAACCTAAAAAACAATACAAAAGATCAATGAAACAAAAATTGGCTTTTTGAAATGATAAATAGAATTGACAAGGGCCGGCCCGGTGGCACACCGGATAAGTGCGCCGCTTGGGAAGCGCAGCGGGCACTCCCGCCCGAGGGTTCGGATCCCACATACAGACCGGTTCCCGCTCACTGGCTGAGCGAGGCGCAGGAGCAACACCAAGGGTTGCAGTCCCGTTGCCGGTCCCCGGTCTGGTACGGGGGCAACACTGAGGGTTGCGATCCGTTGCCGGACACGGAAAAAGACAAAAGACAAAAAAAAAAAAAAAAAAAAAAAAAAAATTAAAAAACCTTTAGC
>NW_007731490.1:37585-81697 GCF_000696425.1 Galeopterus variegatus
AGAAAAAAAAAAAAAAAAAAAAAAAAAAAAAAAAAAAAAGAATTGACAAACCTTTAGCAAGGCTAGGAAAAGAAGAGAGAAGACCCAAATAACAAAACTTAGAACTGAAAAGGTGATATTACTACTGATACCTCAGAAAGACAAGGAATCATTAGAAACTACTATAAACAACTATGTGCCAACAAATTTGAAAATCTGGAGGAAATGGATACATTTCTGGACACACAAACTACCAAAACTGAAACAAGAAGATACAGAAAATCTGAACAGACCAATAACAATGAAAGAGATTGAAGCTATTATCAGAAGGCTCCCACTGAAGAAAAGCCAAGACCAGATGGGTTCACTGCAGTGATCTACCAAGTCTTCAAAGAGGAATTGATACCAATTCTCTACAAACTATTCCAAAAGATTGAAACAAAGGCCATTGTCCCAAACTCATTCTGTGAGGCAAACATCACCGTGATACCAAAACCAGACAAAGATACATCAAAAATAGAAAACTACAGGCCAATATCCTTCATGAATATAGACACAAAATTCCTCAATAAAATACTAGCTAAGAGAATACAGCAACACACACAAAATTATACACCATGATCAAGTGGGATTCAACCCAGGGATGCAAGGTTGGTTCAACATAAGCAAATCAATAAAAATGAGACACACCACATCAATAAAAGCAAAGACAAAAACCATATGATCATCACTATAGACACTGAAAAAGCATTTGACAAAATTTAACATTCGTTCATGATAAAGACTCTCTACAAGTTAGGTATAGATGGAAAGTATCTCAACACAATTAAAGTCATATATGATAAACCACTGCCAATATCATCCTGAATGGGGAAAAGCTGAAAGCTTTTCCTTTAAGAACAGGAACTACACAAGGATGCCCACTCTCACCACTCCTACTCAGCATAGTGTTGGAAGTACTAGCCAGAGCAATCAGAGAAGAGAAGGAAATAAAGGGCATCCAGATTAGAAAAGATGAAGTCAAACTGTCCCTGTTTGCGGATGATAAGATCCTGTATATTGAACAGCCTAAAGCCTCTACACAAAAAACTCTTAGAGTTGATAACTGATTTCAGCAAAGTTGCAGGATATAAAATCAACACACAATAATCAATAGCATTTCTATACTTCAACAGTGAACATGCTGAAAAACAAGTCAAGAAAGTCAGCCCATTTACCATAGCCCCCCAAACGATAAAATATTTAAGAATAAACTTAACCAAGGATGTGAAAACTCTCTACGAAGAGAACTACAAAGCACTGTTGAGAGAAATTAAAGAGGACACAAGAAGATGGAAAGATATTCCATGCTCTCGGATCAGAAGAATTAACATTGTGAAAATGTCCATATTACCCAAAGTGATTTACAGATTCAATGCGATTCCCATCAAGATTCCAATAACATTTTTCTCAGATATGGAAAAAACTACCCAGACATTTATATGGAATTACAAAAGACCACGCATAGCCAAAGCAATCCTGAGCAAAAAAAAATAAAGCTGGAGGCATAACACTACCTGACTTTAAACTATACTACAATGTTGCAATAACCAAGACAGCATGGTAATGGCAAAAAAACAGACACATGGATCAATGGAATAGAACAGAGAACCCAGAAATCAACCCACATGCCTACAGCCATCTGATCTTTGACAAAGGCACCAAGTCTACACACTAATGAAGAGACTGCCTCTTCAGCAAATGGTGCTGGGAAAACTGGATATTCATATGTAGGAGAATGAAACTAGACCTGTACCTCTAACCATATACTAAAATCAACTCAAAATGGATTAAAGAATTAAATATACATCCTGAAACAATAAAACTCCTTAAAGAAAACATAGGGGAAACACTCCGGAAAGTAGGAGTGGGTACAGAATTCATGAATAGGACCCAAAAAGCACAGGCAACTAAAGATAAAATAAACAAATGGGATTATATCAAACTAAAAAGCTTCTGCACAGCAAAAGAAACAATCAACAGAGTAAAAATACAACCAACAGAGTGGGAGAAAATATCTGTAAAATACACATCTGACAAAGGATTAATATCCAGAATATACAAGGAACTCAAACAACTTTACAGCAAAAAAACAAATAACCCAATTAAAAAATGGGCAAAGGAGCTGAATAGGCATTTCTCAAAGGCCAACAGACACATGAAAAAACACTCAACATCACTTAGCATTCAGAAAATGCAAATCAAAACCACTTTGAGATACCATCTCACTCCAGTTAAGATGGCTAATATCCAAAAGACTCCGAATGATAAATGCTGGCAACGTTGTGGAGAAAAAAGAACTTTTATACATTGTTGGTGGGACTGCAAAATGGTGCAACCTTTGAGGAACCTCCATACCATTTTCCATAAACAATTACAGATAGATCTACCATATGACCCAGCTATTCCACTGCTGAAAATATATCCAGAGGAATGGAAATCATCATGCCGAAGGGATACATGTACTCCCATGTTTATTGCAGCTCTATTAACAATAGCCAAGAGCTGGAACCAGCCCAAATGTCCATCATCTGATGAGTGGATAAGGAAACTGTGGTATATCTACACAATGGAATATTACTCTGCTATAAAAAAGAATAAAATACTACCATTTGCAATAACATGTATGGACTTAGAGAAAATTACATTAAGTGAAACAAGTCAGGCACAGAAAGAGAAATAGTACATGTTCTCACTTATTTGTGGGAGCTAAAAATTTATAAATAAATAAATATACAAACAAATAAAGAGTGGGGGGGAAGAAGACACAACAATCATAACAGTTCCTTGAACTTGTTAAGAAAAGTGAACAGACATGATGTAGTGGGGGTGGAGAGAGGGAGTGGGGAAAGAGGAACAGGTAAAAGGACACAAAAATCAACTACAACATATACATAGAAGTTAAAATTTTAAAAAATAAAAAATGAAAAGAAATGAGTCCAAGCCCATATGGGAAGAAAATGGTCAAGACAAGACACTCAGTGCCATGGTCTTTCTACCACAGCACATGCCTCACCAAGTCACTCACAGAGGGTCTCAGGGAGTCATGAGCCAAGGCAGATAATGATGATGACAGTAATAACAACCATCAAGATAACAACACAAAGAGCTGACGCTCACTGAACATCTCCCAGGGGCCAGACACAGGCTAACGTATCTCATCTAACCCTCCAGCAACACTAGGAGAAGGCACTCGTGTTATCTTCTTCTTACAGAAAGGGAAGGTGAGGCTTAACAAGGTTGTGTAACTGTCATTGGTCCTGCAGTGAGGACCATGGTAAGAGGAAACATGACTCAAGACTAGGCTGAATCCAAAGCCCATCCCCTTCCCAGTTAACCCAGACAGACCGCCCAAACCAGAATCCGAGAAGCATGCTGCCCACTGAGAGGTGTATGTGACTATCTGTTAAAGGGGTTATAACCAGAATCCTATGCTACCTTGGAGTCAGTGCCTCCATCTGTTAATATAAACAAGATGAACATCCCTCAGGGGTCCACGTTACCTTCACCACTTCACCCCCATCGACTTTCATCAACTGCCTCAAGTTCTGCTGCAGCAAGTTGGTGTTCGATCGCCACTTCAGGAGCCCCAGAAGGTCCACTGGAAGCAGAAATCAAAAGTCAGCTCCTTCCAGCAAGAACTGTGTCTCTCTTATTCATGCAGTTTTATAGAGGTTCTCTATAAAACTTTTTGAACAGAGAAAACAACCCTACTCTATAAGGTTCACCAGCCAAAGATCTTAATACTTCAGAGCAATATACTTAACACCTAGTGTGGTTCAGTTCATTATTTCTGACTACATTTACCGCGAAATAACTTCCATATAGAAGCTTTAAAAATGCATTTGGGAACCTAAGAAAAAGCAACACTGGCCTTTCCAATCTACAAGAAGGCAGTCTCAGAGCATCCCAGGCCTGGAACAGGACTGCTCACCAGAAAGTGCTTCTCTGGTCATTTCTACCATGTGGTTTGTTTCCTGCTCGAGAACAAGCTTTTTTTTTTTTAAAGATAAAATAATATAAAAGAACTAATACAAATTCAGGTACTGAAACAGCCTGGTCATTTCTACCATGTGGTTTGTTTCCTGCTCGAGAACAAGCTTTTTTTTTTTTTTTTTAAAGATAAAATAATATAAAAGAACTAATACAAATTCAGGTACTGAAACAGCAAGGCAACGGTATGCAAGGTGACAGATAGTTCCTGCAGCTATAACAATCCTTGACTACTGACAGCACTCCCGCATCGACTTTCCCATTCTCACCCAGGTCTGGGCTTCCATTGCCGTTTGCTCTCCTTATAGCTGTGTTTTATTTGTTGCTTTTTAAATAGAAAAATCAAGGACTGAATATACTGGCTTTTAAAGGGTCAGTGCAAAAGGCAGTGTACAGAAATGATTTTGTTTAAGGAATCAAGATGTCCTTTAAGGTAGGGAGCCAAAATCTGAAAACTCTCTAGGAAAGTACATGTGCATAAACAATTTTCTCCTGTAGTTATATGAATATCCCATTAGTCAAAAAATACAATTAGTGAAGTTCATCTAATTTACTATCTATGCTCACCAAGAACCAACTACAGCTACAGAAATTGTCTGCACAGAGAAAGAAAAATGAGAAACAAACCCTAGTTAATACTGAAAAGAAAAATATAATTTTGGCTGTAGGTAGAATTTCAGTTAACACAGACACCCATCATAATTTCAAGATCAAGCCACACAAAAGGCAAACATGTAATGAGTGTCAAAACATACGTTTTCATTAATTTGACCTTATTCCCAAGGATAGCTGACAAAGAGCTGAAAATGGGAAAATGTGAAGGGGGCACCACCCAAAGATATTGTGGGATATGTGAAATGTCGGTTAAATTCCAGGGGGGGTAACTCAGCAACTATATCACCTTGGGCAGGTAACTTCACCTCAGTTTTCTCATCTGAACAATGGGTACAATGCTGCCTAATTCACAGGAATACTGCAAGAATCAAATGACATGACATAGAGAAAGCACTGAGCACGATGCCCAGCACAAAGTACTAACAGCAGCAGTCATTCAAAGAGGTGATCTGGAATTGAGAAAGTAACCCACTCATTGTGGAAGTTAACATGTTTCAATTTCTTTTTTTTTTTCTTTTTTTAAAGATGACTGGTAAGGGGATCTTAACCCTTGACTTGGTGTTGTCAGTACCACGTCCTCCCATGAGAGCTAACTGGCCATCCCTATATGGGATCCGAACCCGTGGCCTTGGTCTTATCAGCACCACACTCTCCCAAGTGAGCCACAGGCCGGCCCTAACATGTTTCAATTTCTAATCGAAAGTGAAATAATGAGAAACACTACATCCTGCCTGGACACACTCTTGGTCTCAGAGTTAAGGGAGATTTCCACCTCACAAAAGTTTCCAGTGATTCTTTACTAGAGATTCATAATTTCAAGATCAAGCCACACAAAAGGCAAACATGTAATGAGTGTCAAAACATACGTTTTCATTAATTTGACCTTACTCCCAAGGATAGCTGACAAAGAGCTGAAAATGGGAAAATGTGAAGGGGGCACCACCCAAAGATATTGTGGGATATGTGAAAAGTCGGTTAAATTCCAGGGGGGGGTAACTCAGCAACTATATCACCTTGGGCAGGTAACTTCACCTCAGTTTTCTCATCTGAACAATGGGTACAATGCTGCCTAATTCACAGGAATACTGCAAGAATCAAATGACATGACATAGAGAAAGCACTGAGCACGATGCCCAGCACAAAGTACTAACAGCAGCAGTCATTCAAAGAGGTGATCTGGAATTGAGAAAGTAACCCACTCATTGTGGAAGTTAACATGTTTCAATTTCTTTTTTTTTTTCTTTTTTTAAAGATGACTGGTAAGGGGATCTTAACCCTTGACTTGGTGTTGTCAGTACCACGTCCTCCCATGAGAGCTAACTGGCCATCCCTATATGGGATCCGAACCCGTGGCCTTGGTCTTATCAGCACCACACTCTCCCAAGTGAGCCACAGGCCGGCCCTAACATGTTTCAATTTCTAATCGAAAGTGAAATAATGAGAAACACTACATCCTGCCTGGACACACTCTTGGTCTCAGAGTTAAGGGAGATTTCCACCTCACAAAAGTTTCCAGTGATTCTTTACTAGAGATTAATTAATAATCTAGATCCCATTCATTCAAAGTTGGTGGCACACTGAATATGATTCAGACTAGGATTTACCTCTGTATCATAAATTTGAGAAAAGGTACAACTAGGCAAATTAGAAGCGGAAGAACAACTTGGAGGAAGGGGAACAGGTATGAAGGAAACAGAGCTTGCCTGGCCCCCTTGAAGCCGCCCATGTCAGACGAGGCTCTCCTCTCTACTCCTTTATTCCAGGGACTCACTGCAATTTGGTCCCCAATTATTCTTTGTTGCATGACTCATTTCTCCCTCATCATATAGTAAATTAATTCAGGAGAGGAATCGTATCTTATACTTCTTTCTATATCCCCCATAGCATGCAGCATAATGCTGAAGACAGAGATGTTTAATACAAACCTTGATGAATAATTCAGCAACTGCTTCTCCCTAAGTAATGGAACTTCACAGTAACAGATCATGGCTACAGAAAAGTGACACCCTCACATGAGAATCTGGGAGTTGATGCTTAGATGCCAACTGGGCTAGCTCCAAGTTGTACACATCTGAATGCCATCATTCCAAAAGAGGAATCATTGCTGATATACAATGAAATCCAAAAGATTTCCCCTTCCTCCTGGTGAGCAGCCTCACACTGGAATTCCTTGTTGCCCGGCAACAGCTGCTGCGGAGACCAGGGTGCCCTCTCCCTCAGTTCCAGGGAGGGAGTCACCTGCGGCTGGTGAGACTCAAGGAGCTTGAAGGTGAAAGGAGGATGGACACCAACCTCCTGGGAGACTGCCTGGTTCACAGTCCTCTTCCCCAGGGATGTGTGGGTTAAGAAGGATTCTTTGGAATCCTTAAGTTCTGAAGTGGACGGGTCTCAAAACCTAACTACTACTCAGAACATTGTTTTGAAGGGGAAAATATGTTCAAGTTCCAAATAATACCTTTCAGACATGTTTTTGAAACATGGCCCATGTAAGAGATGGTGGCTTCCTACAATGTGAAAATAGCAATACACAGCAGTTCTCATTCATGTGGCACCTACCAAAAAGCTAAATGACAAACGTATGGGGTGGCGACCCACCCAGAGATGTCACTTTTGCCCTGGGTTACGTGGGCCCTGGATGCTGTAGGCTGTCAGGCAAGCAGGACTACGAGGGCCACATCCAAAGAGTAACATTTGTCACATGGGACATCCTTTCCATAACCCAGCTTCAAGCTGGGGTTCACCTGCTGACCCCAAGTTCTCTGGGCACTAAACTTACAACTCCCTGTGCATTCTCCACCCCACCCCCCAGGCTTGCACAGATCCAATCCCTCAGTCAAGGCTTTTCACCTGCTCGTGGAGATTACCACACAACCACAAACTGGGAACCTTCATATATGCTTCAGGCAAAACATGATGATCAAGGTAACATTAGAGAAATGTATCCCAGTGGCCAAAAAGCTTTTATAACCAAAGGTATCCAAATGGCCTTAAAGTGTCTATATCCAAATGTATCCATATGGCCTTAATGTGTCTGTCTCCAAACATATCCAAATAGCCTTAAAGCAGCATTTGACTGACTTAAAGCAGCGTTGTTCGTGTGCCCCCCACACTAAGCAATCACTCATGAGACCAGCAGTGGGAAGGCACAGCTTGTACAGTCTAGTACAAATGAGCAGCAAGCACAGGTGCAGAAAGTTTTAAAAGCACGCGGCACAGGGGTGGCACACCCAAACACTCAGGACACCTAGCACATTTTCCACTACAATGGCGTGGCTTCCAAATAATGGGTTTACTTCTGTCCTATGTTTATCCTGTTCAAGTTCAAAATGTTGACTGTCCCTTGGGCAAATCCAAGACTACTGCCTTGACTACAGACAACCCCCAGAGACCCAATTCATGACAGCAACAGACATTAATAACCAAAATCCATATCAGGCAGTTAAGAGGAAAAAATTGGATTTTCAAGCTCAGTTGCAAGAGAGTTTAAAGTCACTCCGCACAGCTGTGATCCAGTCACATTTGGGGGATGCAATTTTTAAACACAGGATTTGTGCAGAGGAGCCTCTGCCTCTTCCAACAGCAACGGTGTGCCCTGAATAAGAAACACCCCCGGCCGGACAGCAATATCACCGGGGAGGCTGCAAGTGGTGGTAAGGGAACTCAGAGCAGCACGGCAGGCCCCAGCACAGAGACACTAGGGCCAGCTGATGACTGATCTCTGCATTAAGGCTGAGCTTTAGTGTATGTGCATCTGGGGAGGCTGCAAGTGGTGGTAAGGGAACTCAGAGCAGCACGGCAGGCCCCAGCACAGGGACACTAGGGCCAGCTGATGACTGATCTCTGCATTAAGGCTGAGCTTTAGTGTATGTGCATCAGCAAGAGGTGTCTTGTCTCATACCTCGAGGGGACTAGAAAATATCACCCAAACCAAGTTTTTAAACAAAGATAACTAGTAATCACATCTCAGTGAGTAGCTGGGAAAGGGGAAGTCCACAGTCCATGTAACCTCCACCTAGTAGCCCTTGAGGCAAGCATTATTCCCATGTCTACAGACAAGGAAAATAAGGTTTAGAAAGGTGTGGAGGACCTGTGTCCAAGGTCATTCCCAGGGTGAACACAGGCACAGGGCTAGGGTTCAGTCCCAGGTCTTTGGTCTGACTACAGATCTCCTGCATTTTGCCTATGCCGTGCTACCTTCCTGTGGCCAAAAAGCATTTTAAGGAGTATATTCATTGCTTTATCTCCCTTTAAAGTGAATCCTTAGAACAAAATAGGAGTGTGAATTTTAAATTATGATCAATGCCCCCTCCTCTTTCCTAGTGCATCCACACCACACAGGTCATTGCTGAGGATGCAGTGAAGTTCTTACAGGCAGTGTCCACGCACCCACAGAAGACTCCTCCGCTCAACAAGGACATGAAAAAGATGCAGTGGAGAAAGAACAGTCCCTGGGGTGAACACATCTCTGTTCCCAAACTCACCATTCTGGGTCAGTTTGGTGGAGCACACGAGCGTGGAGATCTGGAAGGAATCTTTGCTGATGGTACAGCTCCCAAGACTCTGCATGCTCCTGCCCGTTGCTGAGTGGCCCTTTTCTTCCAACTCTGCCTTTGTGGAGGGCAGACTCAGGTACGTTGCAGCATCTTCCAGCTTCTTTGCTTCGGCCTGCGGGTTTTGTCACGCAATTTATCAAACACTATTCACAGTGACACAATTTTTCCCATCCTTCATTATCCTTAATCCTTTTAACAATCATGACATCTCATTTTTACATTGTTTTAAACTATGCATGTTAATAATTTCCCTTATTCACGTATATTAATTCACATTCAGGGCATTTTTATACAGCACCTAATGTGTTATTGTATATCATCTTGTCTCACCAGAAACAGCAAAGGGCTGGTCATTAAAAACGTTCATTTGCATGGTTCAGTGTAGCTAGGTAGCTCTCTCATAATGATGGGAAATGTCAGCTCAGGTCAGGAAGCCCAGGAAAGACTGCAAGAATCATGCCAGCGATACCGCATCAATGAAACACACACCTTGTAGACGATGAGGTCATGCTCCCCGTCTCTCAGAGTGGTCCCATCGTATCTCATTAGCTTTACAAACGCTAGTGCAAATATTTTCTCAGATTTATCCTTAGCTGCAATAAAAATCAGTAATTATCTTCAACTATGGTCATGTCAAAATTACACTGTAAAATGCTACAAAGGCTACCTTTACAAAAACAATGACAAAATGGTATTGACAGATGCTAAATGCACCATGTTCACCAGTAGGAAGATTCCTGTCACAAAGGGATCAGTTGTCCTCAAATGAATGTAAATTCAAAGCCGTTCCAATTAAAATCTCATGGGAGAAAGAAATTTTTCATGGACCTTGGAAACTGATTCTGGAATAAAGGGCCAAGAAGAGCAGGATGATTTTGAAGGAGAATGTGTAGGAAAGTCTGCAATACTAGAATCCAAGAGTGACGGTAACGTGGAAACTCTGAAGACAGTGGGGCTTTAAAACAGGAAAACACAGACCAGCAGGACAGACAGGGCCTGGAAACACAAGGCCATGGCAAGTGGCAGAGGCAAGGAGGCGGCAGACCATTCCACTAAGAAAGGCGCTCATCAGTAAGCTGGATTGCTGCCTCCCAACACCTACTCATGTCACTCACTGGTGACTGAAGTGTGAGTGTGAATTTGTTCCCTTGGGCAAGAAAGTTCATCCCCAGGTAACTGCACGAGGGCCTACTCCCTCATTTCATTCAAGTTTCAGCTGAAATTTTATTTTTCTTCATAGTCCTTATCACCACCAGATGTGTGTGTGTGTGTGTGTGTGTGTGTGTGTGTGTGAGAGAGAGAGAGAGAGAGAGAGAGAGAGAGAGAATTTGTTGCTGTTTACTATTGGTTTTGTCCACTGGAGTCTGGAATGTAAGGGACATTGTGTATTTTTTTACTGCTATTTCCCAGGGCATAAAATAGTACCTGGCATACAATAGGTATGCTATAAATATTTGATATACCTTAGGAAATGACTAACAAACAAATAAATTATTTCAGATAATAAAGAAAACAAAACGTGGTGGTTTTTGTTAAAGGGTGACACAGTGAGAATAGGGACAATCTGAATGCATGGTCAGGAGAGGTCTGAGAAGACGGACAGCACATGAGCCAAGACGAAAACATTCCAGAAACAGAGCCCGATGCAGAGGCCCGCAAGTGGAACAGGTGTGGCTCACATGGGGACAGAGGCCAGCGCGGCTGGTGCAGGGTGAACAGTGAGAGCCAAAGGAGGCGGGAGCGGGCCAGGCGGGAGCGGGCCAGGCAGGAGCGGGCCAGGCAGGAGCGGGCCAGGCAGGAGCGGGCCAGGCAGGAGCGGGCAGGAAGCGCGTCGCCATGAATCTGCAGTCTGAGTGCAGCGTAGAATACTGAGTTCCAGAGCTAGAAAATACCTTTAGAATTACATACCCAAAATTCTCTTTTCAGAGATGAAAGGACAGAGGTAGAGAGGGAAAGACCACACATCCACCGTCCCTGAGTAAGGGGCTCGAAATATTTAACCTAAGACGCCACCACACGAAATAAGATGTCCCATTAACCTTTGCATTCCTGGGGTATCCATCAGTTTCTCGCGCCATGAATCTGCAGTCTGAGTGCAGCGTAGAATACTGAGTTCCAGAGCTAGAAAATACCTTTAGAATTACATACCCAAAATTCTCTTTTCAGAGATGAAAGGACAGAGGTAGAGAGGGAAAGACCACACATCCACCGTCCCTGAGTAAGGGGCTCGAAATATTTAACCTAAGACGCCACCACACGAAATAAGATGTCCCATTAACCTTTGCATTCCTGGGGTATCCATCAGTTTCTCGCACATTGTCAGTGCTCAGTAAATGCTGGCAAATTCAACAACTGAATGAATGACCGAACAACCAAAAATAAAGGGAGGAACAGAATAAAATACCTGTACCCTAGGAGTCTAAAAAATAACTTTGTAAAAGGGCACTGAACACAAAGTATTTTAATGTTCAAGTGGCAAAGAACAATTCCTCTTAAGTTTGGGCTGACTTGAAAAAATAAAAACATGCCTCCCTGAGAGCTGCTGTGGCAGGGAAAGACGTGTGACAGTGATGTCAGCGGAGGCTTCAACAGATCCTCTGTGAGGTGGCATACGACAAGTGCACTTTCCATTAACATTTTCCATCTTCATATCCAAGGAAGGGACTGAGTTTCACTATATGCTCATGAGCAGCCATAATGAGGTGGATGGTTCTATTACACGTGTATAGAACCTTAGGGACCACAGGAGGAGGACATGAGTTCTGGACACTGGGCAGGGCTGCCCATCCCTGGACCCACCCAGGTAAGCCCACCACAATCAAGGCAAACTCAGCTCCTGGGAAACTGAACCCGGGGACCACACATGCTTGAACTCATGCAAAACATGATCCGATGCATCTGGAATTGCTAACATGTGTCGGGAAGGCATCTATCAGCACATCAGCACCAAACCCTCCAGTCCCAATGACAGATCTGGGTGTGAGAAATCCCACCACTTGTTCCTTTGTTCAACTCCCTTTTACAGTGGAAAGCAGCCCTATTTGACTAGGGTGGCCAATACGGCCTCAGTTCTTTCCACCTGTTTCTGCCCCAGGGTCTCTGCACACAGGCCCAGAGGAAAGGCCCAGACGGCCACCATCACTCCAGCAGCTGACATCCCAGGATGTCATCAGCAGCACACTTATGATGCACAACATGTCTGCAAAACCCCACAAGCTGTGGCAGTGGAGACTTCATTAATTATGCAAATGATTCTTGGTATGTCAGGTGATTGCATCTTGTCTATAATGAGTACTTAAAACTAACAAGAAAAACAAGGATTTTGAAAATTAAAATGCTACAGAAGATATCCCTCTGCCCTAGTAATTTATTAATTAGAAAGGATGAGCTTGTTAAAAAGGAAGAGCATGATTTTGAGATAAGTCTTTTGTGGACTCTAGACTTCTGTCCTGCCCTGCTTCCTCCTTCGGCCCTCAGAGTCCCCCACTCTCCTGATGTCCCCAGGGTGATGTGTTTACAGGAGCCCTGGACTGCCCTCCAGCAGGGCTTACCAACTGAGAGGGTCTGGGCCCACTGCATCCATGCTCTGGTCCACTCCACGCCCTGTGCATCACTCATGCAGGGCACCGAGTCCACCACACTAACCATGCCTTGGCTGAGGCCACACCTGTGCCTCAAGCCTCCCCCATTCACCCAACCCCATTCTGCTCATGCCGCGCCTCTACCTAATTCATGTGGTGTTCCCCAGCTGCCATGCCCTAGTAGGTTCTTGCAAACAAACCTCACAAGTCAGCTCAAACCTAAGTTCTTCAAGAGGAGAAACCCCAGCAGCTTGCTGTGTATACAGCAGGTGATAAGCAAAGACCAGGTGACAAAGTGGCCTCACCACTCCCCTAAGGTACTGGAGTATAATGCTCAGACACACAGACTGGGTTTGAACCAAAACTCTTCCACTGCCTGTCTGGGTGACTTTGGGCCACTGACTTGAGTGTCTAAGACCCAGTTTCCTTATCTGTAACAAGGGAAGTAACGACAATAGTATTGGTGGCACATGGGATTCTTGTGAGGACTAACCCAAATAATACAGCAAAATCCCTGTGTCAGGCACATAGTGAGAGCACACTGAATGTAAGCTAACAATTACTAATAATTACTATCCTATTGTTTCAGCCATGAAGCGTGCCATGTACAATCAGCAGACCCCCTTCAGGCAAGTATGGGATGCTCAGGCCCCATCCTCCTAGCCGGCCTTCAGGCCGCTGCTCCCCCCACTTCCGTTTTGCAGGTGAGTGGCTTGAACATCAGAGCTTTCCTCCCGAGTCCTGGCATCATGGTCAATATCGCATCAGTGTCTATGGGAAATGCTCTGCCCGAGCCCCAGACACCAGGGGCCACTGGGAAAGACAAAAAGTTTTCAGGTTTTCAATTGCAGGACAAAGAGCACTGAGAGCCCCTTTTTGAGAATCATTTATTATATCTCAGTGACTTTTCTGATGAATGGAATAATATTACAAGTTCAACCGAAGACAGAAAACCAAAAAAAAAACAGGGAGTAGCAGTTATTACAGGAACTGGAGAAGAAAATTAAGTTCTCCTGAGATCTGCTCAATGAAAACATTTCCCAGGAATCAGTTAAAGTGGAAAATGAGCTGAAGTGTTGAGACCTCCCTGCATTACAATAACCAAGTTCTAGAGCAATCTAGAAAAAACAAGTGTGGCCTACTGAGCTTTTCCCCTAGTTTTCCCTTGAAGAAGCCATGAGATAATAAAGTGTTTATTACTCACAGTCCTGTGATGATCTATGGAAGTTCTAGAGCAATCTAGAAAAAACAAGTGTGGCCTACTGAGCTTTTCCCCTAGTTTCCCCTTGAAGAAGCCATGAGATAATAAAGTGTTTATTACTCACAGTCCTGTGATGATCTATGGCGGAAGGTAAATCGAAGGTGACTGCGGTTAGCATCCTCAATGGGAATGGCCACCTTAAGAATTGAAAAGGGGATTTAAGCACCTTTACCAACATCTTCTAGCATTAACAGCTTTATTCAACTGGACACACCAGGCACAAGTAGAAGAGTTTCTGCACCACAATGGTGAAAGTACTGTATATTTAAACCCCTATATAATTTTCTAAAGGCAAAATGCATTTTGAAAATTTAAACAAAATAATATTATAAAGGATGCCAAGATGATTCTGAGAGACAGCTGGATTTTTTCTAAATGTTCTGATCCTTACTGTTATGATTCTATTTTTCAAAGTTGCCTTTTTGTTTTTAGCCCCATCAAGGAGGTGTCTATATTCCCTCTGCAGTTGCAGTGACCTGCCCGCAACTGCAGCAAGAAACCTTTCTTGTTGTCACATTACAGTGAAAGAAAAAAAGACCTAATACACGTTGCCCGTAAGCCAAGACTGTACCTATTTCTCACATCTAACGTAATAACTTCGTATAGCATACATTATACGAAGTTATACGATATGTTTATCCTGTTCAAGTTCAAAATGTTGACTGTCCCTTGGGCAAATCCAAGACTACTGCCTTGACTACAGACAACCCCCAGAGACCCAATTCATGACAGCAACAGACATTAATAACCAAAATCCATATCAGGCAGTTAAGAGGAAAAAATTGGATTTTCAAGCTCAGTTGCAAGAGAGTTTAAAGTCACTCCGCACAGCTGTGATCCAGTCACATTTGGGGGATGCAATTTTTAAACACAGGATTTGTGCAGAGGAGCCTCTGCCTCTTCCAACAGCAACGGTGTGCCCTGAATAAGAAACACCCCCGGCCGGACAGCAATATCACCAAATGAGCATCTCACAATCAACCCCCTGTGATAAGATCACCATGTAAATAATACCTTAACGGTCTCAAACCAGCGCGGCTGCTTTACTTGATAGTAAATCACAGATTTGTACTCCGAAATCGCTTCATCACCAGCACCCGGGAAAATCACATGCTTTAAAAGAAAGCATAAAGAGTTCACATAAGATCTCATAGAGCTTGACATGGCATACGTCTCCCACTATATATGCTCAGAAGGGGAGGGAGAGCAGTCCAGGAACACGGATAAACCCCATGGCAAATGAAATGTTTTCCCAGCAAGGGATGGACAGATCCGTCTGAAGGTAGTGGCCAGACTAAAGCCCTGTTCTCAGACTTTTAAGGTCTGGATGGTTACAAGACATGAGGATCAATCTGTCCTCCACCCCTCGTACCCTCATCCCTAACAACTTTAACGTTAGGATCCACAGGCAGTGGCCTGACTTGTTCAGTAGGTCTAGCATGAAGGGCTGCACACCAAGATGGACAGATCCGTCTGAAGGTAGTGGCCAGACGAAAGCCCTGTTCTCAGACATTTAAGGTCTGGATGGTTACAAGACATGAGGATCAATCTGTCCTCCACCCCTCCTACCCTCATCCCTAACAACTTTAACATTAGGATCCACAGGCAGTGGCCTGACTTGTTCAGTAGGTCTAGCATGAAGGGCTGCACACCAAAACGGAGGTAGCAAGCCATGAACACTGCCCACCTGTCTCCAACGGGAGACATGCTGGTAATGTTCAAGAGCTAAGGCAGCACCACCTGATCCCAGAGACAAGCAGGCAGTGACCCTCAACGAGAGAAAGGGTGCCACCCCCTCTCGGCACAGCTGAGCCTCAGGCACAAGCCCAGGGCACTGCCCTTGACCATGTGGGCCCAGAAGAACCCAGCCCTCTAGCCTCAGTCCAAAGAAGCACCTTGCAGGACACCTGTTCTGGTTTGGCCTCTGGTCATCAGAAGAGGTCACAGCCTTTGAGCACCTCCTGGACCACCAGGTCCTCCAGGGGTAGGCCCTGCAGGCCACGTGACCATGGAAGCAGAAGGTATTGGTTACCAGCTGGTAGAGCACAAGGTCAGAGACTGGGCTGTAGATGTTAGACGCCCAGCTTCAGGCCCCAGTTTCACCTATCCTAGCTCTCGGACCCTGCGCAACTGACTGATTTCTCAGGCCTCAGTTTCCTCATCTCTCAAAGGGTGATAATAATGGCATCTGTACTTCTAGTGTGCTTGCCAGACCTTGGGGCCTTGGGTTTATGCTGGCAAATGAGACTGCAATAGGATTGGGCAAAGAAGATGGTCAAGGCCACAGGGATCCCCTGAGACAGGCTAATACCAGGACCCCGTAGACACCAGGCCCTGGAAGGCAAGCTGGAAAACACGAAGCAAGAGAAGACACTCATCCTGACAGACAGGGGTACGGCCCCACCTAGGACTGGTCCTATTGTTCAGCATAGCCAGGGAAACTCCTGGAAAGTACAACTTATACACAATAAATACCTCCAGTCGCTTCCCATCTTCATCATAAACAGACACAGTGACCTCGACGTTCTTCGCTGTAGTTTTACTGCCTTTATCAAAATCTCCTTGAACCAATGTTACGTAGATATCATTTCGAACATCACCTGGGGGTAAAAGTCACACCTTTAAAACCAACCCCTTATTCATGACCTAGCCATGAATTTTGCAACGCTATCTAAGGTGATACCCATCCTAGCACAATACTATAAATCCTGTATGAGGATGACTAGGAAATATTTTCTACAAAACAGTTTCAGCATTTAAAGGCATTACAAAAGCTATTTGCATAATCATCGCTATCTAAGGTGATACCCATCCTAGCACAATACTATAAATCCTGTATGAGGATGACTAGGATATATTTTCTACAAAACAGTTTCAGCATTTAAAGGCATTACAAAAGCTATTTGCATAATCATCATTATAAGACTTTCTGGAAAAAGGGAAAATGTCTAAGCCTCTAATTATCTGGTTATTTCTTCATCTGGGCAGAGGACCCTCTATGCTGCTGTGAGCAGCCGATGCCCAGAGCGGCTCTAATGCTGTCGATGGGTTTGCAAGGAGCCATGCCCTCTCCAGGGCCATGGCCATCACAACCCACATCATCATCCCTTGTTAGATGGCCGGCTGTGGTCGTCCAAGTCCTCAATTGCCAAGGAATGTCACAACACAGCTGGCACACACAGGATAATAACTGGCAATGCTGGCCTCCTGTGCATCTTCTAAAAAGCATGATTCCAGATGTCGAACTAAAAGCTGGTTAAGAATTAGAACCAGAAGCGAAGGATCAGGAACAAGGGACAGGTCTAGAGAGAGACTTTCTGCATGGCTCTTCTCCTCTGGCAGGCAGCTGTCAGGATTCCAAACAGGGACCACAGACAGAAGAAGCAGCAAACAGACCGGCACATTTCCAAGTGAGACGGGCCTTTAATTGTAGGGGGAAGAAAAATAAAAGAAATGTGCTCATGACTCTTCTTCCTACTAAGAATACAGGAAACTCCTGATAATGGTCCGACTGGGAAAACTTTGCAAGCTTCGTTGGCAACATGATTTAGAGGAAGCGTCACCACCCCAGGGCTTGCTCCTCTGCGTCTGTCTGGCCACCTCCCACGCCTGACACCATCTCCCACAGGAGAGAGGAGCAAGGACGTCAAGAGTGGAAAACAACCCACTCTAGCTAAATGACAAGGACTCCTTGAGGGAAAAACAAACCCTCCCTTTGCTTTCCTGGGTTCTGTGTGTTTGTTCTCTACTGCTCCATCTTGGCTTTTAGTATATCCAACTATTAAATTAAGCTTTCATTTAAAAGTCATTATTATAACCAACCCAGTGGGTTACTCTGCAGCCCCAGCAGCTGCTAGGAAAGGAAGCCTGGTCACAGCCGCTGACACTGACCACGAGGGACGTTGGAATGATGGAGCGTCGCCAGGGCAGAAGGCAAGGCTGCCCATCCCACACCTGACAGCAACAACCTGTGTGACCTCGGACAAGTCACTTAACCTCCAGCCTACACTGACCTCTCACCTGAAAACTCTGCCAAGGCACAAAAACCATAATCAAGAAGGACTGAAAGAGCTTCCTAAGGGTATCACCAGCTGGAGAACTGACATGTGCCAGGTAGTGACGTGACACCCCCACAGCCTTGCGCCCATGTTCACCTGGAGTTCAGTACTCCAGGGCCATCCAGAAGCAAGACTTCACTGGGAGTAGGTAAACCCCATAGGTGAGCATTCTCAAAGGGACCTCAGCAACTGCTTCCCCAGCTATGGGGTTCCCATTCTGGGGAGGAAGGAACTGGAAATAGATACAGATGGGCTCTAGCCACCTTCCCGGCTTGAAGGAAAACTCTGCTTCCTCTGCCTGGACCTTTCAGGAGGAGTCCAGGATTCCAGTGGATCCAGAGAAGGTGGAGGATCCAGAAGCAAGGACAACATGACAGGCTCCCCACTGTCTCCTTAAGACAACTGACAAGACAGGTCTGCACAGGTTCTGCTGGGCAAAAGGCAGGGAGTCTCACTGAAAACCACCCGTGCTGTCTCTCCAGTGCCTACAGCCCAGTCAGTCACTACTCAGCCAGCAGAGAACGTGGTGACCCCTCAAGCTAGAATCCCTCCCTAGGGGACCCCTGACCTGGGACTTAGCACATGGAACCTACCAGAACAATGGTCAGCTGTATGTTTCCCCATGAATCAATCATGAGATAAACTAAGAGGTTAGACTTACTTTTTAAGTCTATCAATTATAAGAGAAACACTATTGGCATGAAATGGAAGTTTCCTGGGTTTCCCTTTGAGCATGAGGACACCCTAAGGTCACTGAGATACGCACATGTTGTCAATGACTTCATCCCAATATATAAATGCACATCTTGAATCCGAATGCAAACAATATGTACAAAAATTATCCATTTCCATTAAGAAGACTAAATTAATTTGCTGCATATAGACTTGACACATACAAGTAACAGCTATTCCATAGCTTCATAATGTGTTAAATATCACACTTTCTCCTGTACAAGTGAGCCTAACTATTATTAAGTTTAACTAATTTTAGATGTCTTTCACATGGATTAATAAGACAGAGTATTCAATAACCCACAACAGCCCTAAAAGACAAAGGGAGTAGAAAGAACATGACTCAAGGTTGAACTAAAATAAGCAAAACTTTAACTCTTAGAGCATGTACATTGAGTAGCCACCGCTCTCTGCAAGTATACAGCACAGGCCTATAAAAAGAGGCTGCACGGAGTTGTCAGACTTGGGGTGGATTGTCCCCATTTCCACTACTCATTAGCTGTGTGACTTTAGGCTGTTGTTTAATCTTGATGGGAATTAGTTCAACACCAATTTGCAGGCTTCCAAGATCCTTATGTGGATAAAGTTAGATTATTAATGTGAGCATTACCTGCAAACCAAAAAGTATCACAGAGATACAAAAGATAAATATTAACATGCTCCCCAAGATCCCCTGAGGATCAAATCAGATTATTAATATAAATGTTATTTGGAAACCGAAAAGTATTCTGTAAATACAAAAGATTAATGTTAGCATGGAATGCCATTATCACTTCAGTCAGCTTAAACCCATGTTGGGCTGGAGCAATACTAGTACGACAACTGATACTAACTGAGCAGGTACAGGTGTGGCATTAACAAACATCGTCTAACTCTTCCACTCATCCTGAGATGGTTTGCATGTTGGGCAGCTGACTTTCTAACCACCGTTCCTTCCTCTGATCGGATGTCTACCCAGACATCTGTTGGGTGTCCATGCCTCCCTCATATAACCCTTGCAGTTGGGGGGAGCTGACCCCATCCTGGGATCCAGGTGGCCAATGTGCATATTCCAGCACTCAGGCTGCAGCCCCTGACTCCCAGGGTGACCCATACCCAGCTGGGGCTTACACATCACCTGCCCTAGCTCAGCCCTGTCCTTGCCAGAGCTCGTGCATGTTACTGCCCACATACCCGGTCACTCTGTGGCTGGCTACATCCACGCCATGCTCAGAAGCCCTGAATGATCCACCTCTTACCAGGCATGATGATCTCTGGAAATCCTGTTTTGCGAGCCACTGCTGTGGTCCTGTCCACTAAATGAGGAAACTCTTTTCGAATCTGATGAATATCTCCAGGAAGTAATTTCAATGTTACCCACAAACCTAGAAACACAATGGATGTTCTCAGTCATGTTTTATTTTACACATTTTTAGAAAAAGTTTTCACGAAACCAATTTCAATAAATGAGCAATTTTTAATTCACAGTTTAGCATCTTGAGAGCAAATGTGGGTGTATGAGAAGGAGAAGGGCTGGGCAGAAGGGCTGGGCACAGGAGAACTGGCCACTTCTGATCAGCAGGGATATGGATCCTGCCCTGGAGTGACTCATGGACAGGGACTAATGCACAGGAACAGCCACGTGCTCCTGCTAGTCAGTCTGCCAAGGACCACTGACGCTTTCGAGTTGACATACATTTAAGATAAATCAGAAGGTAGCATTTTTCTGGGAGTGGACTGAGAAAGCTGTCATTTTCCAGTCTGCTGGGAAGAACGACAGCCGGGAGGACTCAGGAGGTGAATGCACAGCTGCAGGAACCCACGAAAGCCTCGACATGCAGAGCAGCACCACGCTCCCCAGATGAGCAGCACCGTGCAAGGCCACAGGGCCACGGGGACAACAGCGGGCCAGCCCCCCACAGCCAGGCCACCACAGCCCAAGCAGGCCTCTCCCTCCATTTCACAAAGCACAGCAAAGGAGGAAAGGATGTTCCAGATGTCACTCAGCTCTTTTCTCCCAGGGGGAAAAAGAAGACTTTTGAAACCTTGGAACCAAGACCCCAAGGGTGCCCTGGGGAGAGCATGGCGTGTGTGGGTGTGTGCCCTGCTTGCCCCAGCCACACCAAAGGAGAACCGGAGGGCCGGCCTCTGTGCAAAAGCTCTGGAGCAGTGGTCAACCAGTCAACCGGGTGACAATGACAGGGAATAAATCAGACACTCTCAACTAGTCAAAGGCAGGGGGTGAAGCAGTCACTCGGCTCCATCAGCTGCTTTCAAGGATAGTGACCTCCTCCCACGTGCAAAAGCTCTGGAGCAGCGGTCAACCAGTCAACCGGGTGACAATGACAGGGAATAAATCAGACACTCTCAACTAGTCAAAAGCAGGGGGTGAAGCAGTCACTCGGCTCCATCAGCTGCTTTCAAGGATAGTGACCTCCTCCCAGGTGGGAAGGGGCTGCCACCGTGGGCTGGCACATCGTTCCTGAGGCCTTGGGGACTGGCCTACTTGCTCCCCCACCACTCAGCTCTGTGGACCCCATCTGTCCATTAGAATGTCAAAGTGTCTGTCCTCACACTAGCATCCACACACTAGTGTGTGTTCATGTGTCTCTGTACGTCTATGCATGTGTCTGTGTGTATCTGTTTGGGTCTGTGTCTGTGTTTGTCTACATTTGTCTGCATGTGTGTGTGTCTGTGGGGGTGCGTACATATCTGTGTGTCTGTGTGTATCGGTGGGGGTGTGTGCATCTGTGTGTGTATCTGTGTCTCTGTGTCTACGGGGAGTGTGCGTGTGTCTGCATGTCTGTGTGTGTGTGTGTGTGTGTGTGTGCACGTGTACATGTGTCTCTGTGTCTGTCTGTGTAGTTGTTCCCTCTCTTGATGCTTCCAAATAGCAGAGGCCAATCACACATCACTGGTGAACCCAACACTTTGCACTCAACAGGAGAAAAATGCGAAAACCACAGACCTTGTCCCCAAGTGGCTTGCCTTGCACGCAGCCCTTGGATGATGTCTGATGTATCCACACAAGGAACACCAATTAGGTCACTCCTGCCAGGGGCGGCTCTACTTGATTTAACCCTACACTGCACGACCTGTCCTCCAGTTACCTAATCCCATAGCAGCTGTCCTGGAAACATCTTTCTCCTTTGCAGAGACTTACATTACTTGTGACTGAGAAAGTCAAGTCACCGATGATGTTTGTTCTTTGCCAGCTGGTGACAGCCCCTTTCCTCTCGCCACCTAGGGAGACCTTTATTTATGGAAAAGTATCTAGTAAGCACCTACTCTGTGCCAGGCACACACTGGGCACTGCCCACATAGGACTTAGCTTCCACTGTAAGGGTCAGATACTCAGAGAAATACGCAACTGCAGAGAGCTCTCCCAGGAAAAGTCCCAAGCTCGCTGAGAGGGCATCCCCAAGACTGCACTTTAGGGGATCCTGGAGGCTCCTCTGAGGAAGGGATTTCAAGACTGACTGAGATCTGCAGGAAGTGAGGGGATTCCAGGCATGTGCCCACCCCAGGGCGGCTGAAGCCCCAAGACACAGTGGGGAGGGGGTGATAGGTAGCTTGGGAGGCTGCAAGGACCCTTCCTCATCCTAAAGTCAAGAAGACACAGGAGTACACGGGGACTTATCACAGTAACTGGTGCCTACTGGAACACCAGGATGCAGTTTCTCAAATCTTAGGGGTGTGAGTCCTGAAGCTGCCCAGGAGAACGAACATCTCAGAATAAACCTAACAGGATAGTAGCTGGTGCCTACTGGAACACCAGGATGCAGTTTCTCAAATTTTAGGGGTGTGAGTCCTGAAGCTGCCCAGGAGAACGAACATCTCAGAATAAACCTAACAGGAGGACACTCTTGGAAGAACTGCAGGATGTGGTGAGGAAATTACTCATAAAGGTCAAAGACATAAGGATGGAGCATTAAATAACGCTATTAGATATCTGCCTTTCCAATACCTTTTCTTTCTCACAAATACCAGTTTGCTCAAATATCTTAGTTCATAAACTGGTATATTAGTGACATAATTAGATTTGTTACAACACGATTTAAACATGGAGATTAAATTTTCCTGATTACATTGAGTTTAAAATGCTTTCCTCACAGGAAAAAATGAGGCCAATTTTCACCAAGGAAAAAGTCCGTTTTGAGTTGACATTTGCTTAACCAGAACAACTAAAAACAAAAAGAACTAGAACACAACATTATATCTGAAACAATGGAAGTAGATGTCTGCAGGGATCTGAGGGCTGACTGTCCACACAGAACAGCACCTCTGGGTTCAGCGATCAGAGTAATTTGGATTAAATATAAAAGATTTTGTTGATTGTGACCAGCAAAAATGCTGATGTAAACCTAAAATAGGCCAAAGCCTAGAATGAGCTCAGAAGAGACAGGCAGGGATTTGGGACAGCGGAGTGTGGGAAAGCCCACAGGTTCTTTGTGAAGATTAATACCTCCTGCCTGCCCCTCCCACTCCAGGTACCGTTTCACTGTGGCTTGATGGACAAGCAAGCCTCGGGGTGGGCCTGGGTCACCACTAATCAAAGCACAGGAGCTCCACTGGGCGAAGCCCTGCAAACCCAGCAGCTACATCTATACAGCACTCACTGGGCCACATCTTGCAGCTCTCTCTGGAATAACCTGAATTCTGCTTAAGAGTGAGCCCTGGAGAAATATTCAGGTTCAAGGTAAAACTGAGCTTGTAATGTTGCCACAGTGCAATTTGATTCAAAAAGGCACCTGTGATCCCCTTCAAAAAACTGTCATGGTTCCTGTCTCCCAGTTCTCACAATGACCTGAAAATGTTCTCCCTTCCCTGGCAGTTCAAGGAATTTGGCATTAGGTGTTTCTCCAGCTCCATAGATTTTGGCCAACACCAGTGAAACTGGCAGAGGCAGGCTTTGGGTCCTCCTTCCAAGTAATTTCCTGGTGGCCTGACACCAATCCCCACTATTCCTGATGACTCTGTCATGAAAGTTTATCAAAACCCTGATGACTGCAAGAGAAACTGGAGACCCAAGGGGAGCCCCGGCTCGGGGTTGAATGATCAGCTGAGAGGGACTCCGATGTAAACAGCCTGAACTGGACCTCCCTGTGGTTTTCAATTAAAGTGCAAATTAGGAGGACTGTTAATTTATGAGAAGCTGGGTCCTGGGTCAGCTTAAAATTGCTCTATCTGCAGAGGCCACATTTCATGAACAGTCCGGGTTTGGGTTTGTTCTGCTATTGTTTGCCAGAGAGGGGGGTAGTTCACACAAGAAGAAAGCTCCTGAAGTTCCCTGCAAGAGCTCTAGGAAGACTCATTCTTCCAGAACATTCTTAAGATTCAATTCATACTCTCCTTTGGAATAATGATAAGTGACTCAAGATCACTGCTTTTTAAAAGTCTAGTGACATACGGTAACTGGACAATGGAACAGACCTATCCACCTAAGCCCTACTGAGTTTATGGGAAGTCTCTATCAGATCAAGGATGGAGACGTGGATCCCTGACGTTCAGAAAGTGACCTCCCCTCAGGCGGGAGGCGGGGCCGTAGTAACCGTGTTCTGGCAGCCCTCCTGGGCAGCCGAGTGCCAACTGTCACCAGTCCGTGTTGATTGATTTATGGCTCCCGCCAACAGAACTGTCGGCTGCTCGGACACATGTCAGTGTGGGATTAAAAACGATGAGTGTGAGAACCAAAGGGGAACTGATCTGCACAAATGAAGCCATTCTCAAGGTGGGGGACTGGAGGAAGGTCCCCAAAAATAACATGGCAGCAATGGGTGCGTAACACGGGCGAGGACAAACAGAGAGAAGCACACACGTGGAGGGGTCACGTCCAATGTCCCCATGCGTCTCTAAACACATAACCATATCCCACTCAGCCTCCCACTCTCATCCAGGAGGCTGGTTCTCAACAACACTTACAAAAGAGACCAGCCACAAAACCCACATAAGCTATACGTTGGGTACAACCATTACACGGACTCTCCAAACTGTCAGGGTCGTCATCGTCACCATCATTATCAAAATCATAGTAAACGCCAAACAGACAGCACTGTCCCACATTCACGGAAATAAACATGGATAGAAACAAAGAAGTAAAATACGTACCCTGCCCCTTGTGGTTGACTTCTTTGGCAGCGATGACTTTGTTTATAACAGTCTGAAGGAAGTCATTCTCCCCTGCCACCCTGGGTGAAAAACGGGATGACATGTTGAGCGGCTTGTGTCGAAAGGCGTCATCCAATGCGAGCCTGGAGGGCACGGGACGACCGAGACCACAGGAGACAGAGGGGCACAGAGACCCGTGGGTCACGTAACAAGGGAACACGAGAGAGCATCATCCCAGAGTGTGAGAGAGAGGCATCATGAGTCAACGCACAACAAAGGACAGGATAGGTGACAAGAGAAACAGGGAAAAGCATTGATCAGGAAAATGCTGAACCTCGAGAGAGAAGTAAAGCAAACGGGGGCGACCCTCTCCCCAAGAAATAAACATGCTCTGGGCTTCCACCCACTTCCACCAGACAATTATAAAAGGGGGACTCATCTGAAAGTAACGTGCTTGAAAGGCATTTAATCCCAAAGAATGTTTATGGCCATTTCTTTGATTTTGATAATTCTGAACACAGCATAGGTCAAGGGGCAGGTGGTATGAAAGGAAAAGCAAAATCAAGATTAAAAAAAAAAAAAAGATCCCTCAACCTCAACATAACTGCTCGAGGCAGCTTCCTTCACTACCCCTTGCGACCGTGTACGCGATAGAGCCTCGACGAGTGGTTAGCGTGAGAAGAATGGCGTCATCTTCAGAGAACACAACTAACCAACGACTGCCATGTCTGAAAAGTGACACTAGGCCACGATTATGAATGCAAACCATCAATGTTTTCAGGGCCCATGAGTCAGGAGCCTTTCATAGTTGCTGCGCTGTACAAGAGGATGCTACAAACAGGCAACCTATGCAAACAGAAACACCATGTAGCACAACAAAGCACAGTATGAAATGAGCAAGGAAATATACACCGTGTACATGATGTTGAAAATCCATTCTGGAAACAAGGACAGTGTTATCCGTCACTTGAGCCATATTACTCAAGAGAGCTGAGGAGTGTTTTAATTTACTTCACCAAGTTAAAAAAGGCAGAGAAAGAGAGAGAGAGTTGTGCACTGGGCTTTCTTCCCTAAAACCAACCCTGTGAGATAATAAATCAGTTTTAATGGAGCAAAAAACAGTTTCATTAGCATGACATTTCCCCAAGAACTGGTTTCATTGCTTATTTTGCTATTAAAATCATGCTGCTCTTTTGTTTCTAGCACTGCAAATATTAATCTGTATATTAGCCTTCTTTCAATGGAGCAAGGAGTCACAAATTACATAAGAGGTAAGCATGTAATAATATTTTTTAAAGTGGACATTTCACTCCAAGATAGAAAAAGATGGCAGCAACCCACAAGCGATCTCAAATGGCTTTACAAATACCGGTTTCCCAAGAAAACCAGTGAATCTAAAACCAGTAACCTCCTTAACTTTCCAAACAACACCCGATGTTGTTTTTCCTTGATTTTCACAGCGGACACTAGCAGGCAACAGGTAATTTCAACTTAGTAGTACATTTGGGCATCAAAAAACTCTGAGGTCTAATATATATTAGAGCATCCAACAGTAGGTGGCTCCGTTATTTCTCATGGGCAAAAAAAGCAAATTAATGTTATAATTTTACAAAGGTCTATTTTATTTATTACCTGTTGCCTGCTAGTGTCCGCTGTGAAAATCAAGGAAAAACAACATCGGGTGTTGTTTGGAAAGTTAAGGAGGTTACTGGTTTTAGATTCACTGGTTTTCTTGGGAAACCGGTATTTGTAAAGCCATTTGAGATCGCTTGTGGGTTGCTGCCATCTTTTTCTATCTTGGAGTGAAATGTCCACTTTAAAAAATATTATTACATGCTTACCTCTTATGTAATTTGTGACTCCTTGCTCCATTGAAAGAAGGCTAATATACAGATTAATATTTGCAGTGCTAGAAACAAAAGAGCAGCATGATTTTAATAGCAAAATAAGCAATGAAACCAGTTCTTGGGGAAATGTCATGCTAATGAAACTGTTTTTTGCTCCATTAAAACTGATTTATTATCTCACAGGGTTGGTTTTAGGGAAGAAAGCCCAGTGCACAACTCTCTCTCTCTTTCTCTGCCTTTTTTAACTTGGTGAAGTAAATTAAAACACTCCTCAGCTCTCTTGAGTAATATGGCTCAAGTGACGGATAACACTGTCCTTGTTTCCAGAATGGATTTTCAACATCATGTACACGGTGTATATTTCCTTGCTCATTTCATACTGTGCTTTGTTGTGCTACATGGTGTTTCTGTTTGCATAGGTTGCCTGTTTGTAGCATCCTCTTGTACAGCGGGTAGAATGGGCTGGTCTGTCATGAAGGATGCGTGGGGCAAAGGAAAGCTGATCTCACATCTCCTGGCCCAAGGACTGGACTCCTCTACCCCCTGATTATCAAACCCTCTCAGACAATACCAAAAACAATGTGAAATTCCTAAAATAAAAGGTGTTTCAAGCCTGAAATCATTTAAGTAAAACCAGAAGAAGGAGAAAAGAGAGAAGGCAGGGCATTCAAACAGGCAGCCCTACTCCTTCTTACCATTTATTATTCTTCTGAGATTCCACACCCCCAGGAGGCAGCTGTCTCTTATGATCCACCTAAACAACCTTCATTCCTCTTTCCTTCTCTCCACCTCTGCCTGAGGAGATGGAGTGGCCTTGAAGTGGCCAGAAGCCATTATCTAGGTACCCTCTTGCTTCCCTCACCAGGGAAATAAACACCGATTCTTTCAACCTTGTCCACAGGTTCTACCTTCAAATCAGAGAATCAATTTAATGACTCTCCGCCAAGTGCTATCCAAGCTTCCCGTACCGTTCTAAAGACTTCAGGTCAGAACTAGGCAAACCCTAAGAAATGAGAAGCACAAATATGGTCCACTCTAAGCAGAAACCAAAACAAAAATCAGCAGCATGATTATATGCTTTAAAGTATTATTCCTTGCTTTACAAAAGAATCCAACATTATTTTGATTGGTTTTCTATTTTAAAAACAGCAACCTCCTGTGATGAATTTGAAAGTACTGTGTTTTGAAAATGTGGATAGCTACTAGAATAAATCAATTATGTAAAGAGCAGAATGGGCTGGTCTGTCATGAAGGATGCGTGGGGCAAAGGAAAGCTGATCTCACATCTCCTGGCCCAAGGACTGGACTCCTCTACCCACTGATTATCACCAGCCACCCAAACCCTCTCAGACAATACCAAAAGCAATGTGAAATTCCTAAAATAAAAGGTGTTTCAAGCCTGAAATCATTTAAGTAAAACCAGAAGAAGGAGAAAAGAGAGAAGGCAGGGCATTCAAAAGGCAGCCCTACTCCTTCTTACCATTTATTATTCTTCTGATATTCCACACCCCCGGGAGGCAGCTGTCTCTTATGATTCACCTAAACAACCTTCATTCCTCTTTCCTTCTCTCCACCTCTGCCCGAGGAGATGGAGTGGCCTTGAAGTGGCCAGAAGCCATTATCTAGGTACCCTCTTGCTTCCCTCACCAGGGAAATACCGATTCTTTCAACCTTGTCCACAGGTTCTACCTTCAAATCAGAGAATCAATTTAATGACTCTCCACCAAGTGCTATCCAAGCTTCCCGTACCGTTCTAAAGACTTCAGGTCAGAACTAGGCAAACCCTAAGAAATGAGAAGCACAAATACGGTCCATTTTAAGCAGAAACCAAAACAAAAATCAGCAGCATGATTATATGCTTTAAAGTATTATTCCTTGCTTTACAAAAGAATCCAACATTATTTTGATTGGTTTTCTATTTTAAAAACAGCAACCTCCTGTGATGAATTTGAAAGTACTGTGTTTTGAAAATGTGGATAGCTACTAGAATAAATCAATTATGTAAAGAAACATTCACGCTCAGAGCAAAATTGTAACTCTGTGCCTTCTACAGGATAAGGCAATTCAGTGATCCCATATAAAATCCACCTCCAGGTTCCACAAACAAACTTTAACACAGGATTCTTATGGCTACAGAAACTTCCAGGTGCTACAGTAGTGACTAAACAGATTTTTCATTATTATAAAATAATCAATCCCTACTTGTGCTTAACTTATAAACTTAATTCCAAAGATAATTATTATGAACATAGGTTTTCCACATGGTATCTGGTTAAGTACATGGATTACCCCATACTTACGGCTGAAAGGGAATGAAATGTTGTTTATCTTCATCATCGACTTTTCCATTTATTATATCTGTTACATCCATCACTGGGGATGAGAAAAGAACAGAGATTGTTTTGCTTAATGCTATAATCATTGAAAACAAACAAAGGAGCATCAGAATATCTTCTGGCAAACAAGGGCTTAAGCTGTAGGGTTGAATTTGCTTGTATTCAAGTCTAAATTATTCCCATGCTTGAAAGACAAATTAAGTTGTCTGAAAATGCTGGCCCAAACAGGGCGGGAGCACAAGAGACAGAGTTCTATTAAATAATTCCCCTTGCCCAGGACCCAACTGTCATCCCAGAGCTGCACTGTCCAACAGAACCTTCTGTCATGATGGAAATGTTCTACAACAATGAGCACCTAAAATGCGGCAAGAACAGAAAAGTAAATCTGGAGGAACTGAATTTTTACTTTGATTTCATCCATTCAAATTTAAATTTAAATAGGCACATGTGGCAAGTGGTTAGCATACTGGCCTGCCCTGCTCTGGACCCTCACATAAGTTACTACATTTTCCCAAATAATAAAACAAGAAACAAGTAGCTACAATTTACCAAGTGCCCACCACATGCTGTTGTCCATAGATAGTATTTCAAGAAGACACTTAAAAGCTAATGCTCACAGTCCTACTGTACCACTGGGACAAACTGAGGCTCAGAGACAGGGATGAGCGAGCAGACCCAAAGTCATACAGCTAGGAAGTCTCCAATGCCCAAGCTCTTTCCAGTTTATTAAACTGCCTTCACAGACGCATCCCCCTGGGTGGTCCGGGCTTGCTGACATCCCTTGCACACTATACCTGGATTAAAAGAAAAGACATCCCCTGATTGCATTCAAGGATTAACCCAGAGTCACTTTCTACCTTCCAAACAAAACTTCTTTTGCCATTTGTCACGATGAGCAGAGCAGGAAAACCCAAGAATAACCCCAGATGGCACTGAGTACTTCCTCTGTTTCGGTCTTTGCTCAATCACCACACGTGACTATAGATAAGAGAGCAGCATGCCTCGTGCGTTTTCTTTGCACAAGCCCCTAGCTAGGCACTAGCATCATGTAATGAAAACGTGGACAGTTTTCATTTCTACCACCACCTTCCAAAAAAGAGTGGGAGGGATTTATAGAAGCAGAAAAGCAGCATCCCCATTCCCTGCTTGGTTTGGCAGAGCCCAGGAGACTACACAGTGTGTCTTAAAGGAAAACTCACACACACATTCCACTGAACCAAAAGATTCACAAAGCAAAGAGCCTGCACATGAGTTTAGAGATATAGGTCAAAGAATCCCAAATAAACTGGAACATGAAATTACAGCTGCTCAGATGAATGGCCTGTAAAGTTGTCACTTGGTAGAAGACTTTCTCAGCTTTGGGCACTCTTGGGGGTGACTGATTAGCACTAGATAGCAGCACCCACCTATTAAGATGCCCACATGCCCAAGACCACATTTTTACCACCAGTTCAGAATCATGAAACAGAGCTCCCTCCAGCAGCAGCCCACTCATCTGGCCAGCTGTCGGCCAGAATAAAGCTAGTCTCAACCTAGCAGGCCATCCCCTGCCCATCAGTCCGTTCTGGGTGGCCTTCCTGTGTACCTGCAGACCTCTCTCCTCTGTCATGGGACTCAGCTCACCAGCTGATTGTGAGTCTCCCTGCTCGTCCTTGCTAAATCCCCAGCATCCAGCCCCAGAACACACCAGGAACACAGGAAGGTGGCAACTAAGCAAGAAACACAAGCTCAGTCTGAGCACCCACATGTTGACACAGCCTTAGTCCTGCCACTAACTAATGGCAATACTTCCAGGCCCACACATCCCAAACTCCAGAGGAGAAAGCTTGGAAGTCCCTAGTCATCGAAGACTTTCCAGAGGACTCTTCACTGCTATTCAGCACACAGGCCTGTACCAAGGAAGTTCTCACTGTGGTTTGGATAAGATGTTCCTGTTGCCAAAGGAGGAAATGAAGGACTTGGGGGGAAACACCCCTAACTGACAGCCCAGGTTCACTATGTTCCTGCAGTCAGTGTGGTTGTGAAAGGCCCAGCAAACTGGGGGCATTGCAAGATGCCGAAATATATAACGCAGTGAAGGCCTGAAAGGCCCAGCAAACTGGGGGCATTGCAAGATGCCGAAATATATGGGGGAGAAGGAAGGTGGCAGTGGTGGAGGACTAGACAAACAGAAGGGACAGGTGAGAATCTCGCTGCAGAGAGGGGCTGGGCGGCTCAGTCCTGCTGGTACAACTCCCTCACAACACCTGGGCACAAAGCCCCACACAGCCTCTGACTCAGCAGTTCCACTGCTAGGGATTTACCCTCCACAAATGGTCAGAAGGAGATGCTTCAAATTTAGGGATGCTCACTGCAGACCTACTATGCCACAAAGCTGAAAGACCCTCAGAGCTCAAAAGTGAAGGACTGCTGAGATAATGACATAGCCGTAGACTATGGCACTGAATAGCCTAATTTCTGAATGATACTTAATAAAACATAATGTTCACGATACAACATTAAGTTATTTAGAAAGACAAGTACACATATGCAATGTGAATATACTTTCTACTGAACTGTACACCTAAAAATGGTTAAATGGTAAATTAAAAAAAGACTAAACAGACATTAAAAAGGAATAAATTAACAAAAAGTATACAGTAGGATCTAATATTGTTTTTAAAAAGTATATACCACACACAGAGAAAAAAATTAGAAAGAAATATACCAGAATAATCATGAGGTACTACAAGGGCTATGCAGAATTATGAATGATTTATTTAATTACACTTATCTTTCTTTCCCATAAAATTTCCATGACTTTTACAATTTTCTATCACTTTCACATTATAAAAAGGTTTACAAAAAAAGAAATGTGACATTCTTTACAATAGAAGACTAAGAATTATAGGCTTAAAGGTCCACGAATCCTTTTCTCATTTTAAGGAGCTGGGATCTGTTGACACAGACAAGCAGAAGTCATTTGGAGAAAGCCTCAAAATCAAATTTGCATGTGGAAATTGAAGCTGCATATGAATGGGCAGAATATGATTACAAAACGCCGATCGACCTTCTCAGATATAAGAAGTGACCCTTTTTTTAACCTTGGTGTTAGCCCCACATTTTAACCAACTGAGCTAATCGGCCAGCCTGCAACTCTTCTTAAGAAAGAGAACACGGGTTGGAGGGTGCACTGCGTGACTCAGAACGCCCCCCTGGATGTGCTGAAGGCCAGCATGTAAAGAGGGGTCAGGCGGTCTGATGGCAGCATACTGCCGGTCACCACGTAGCCCATAGTGACTCATGCAGAGCGATTTTGGTGAAAGCAGAGATTGTGGTTTAATTAAACAGGGGGTAGGGCCTGGGCCAAAATATTTCTTAATAGCTCCCCAGATTTTTCCCATATTCAGTTAGGGTTGAGAGCTGCCACATCAACATATTTACTTTTTGTGCCAAAAATGTATATAGCCAAATCACACAAGGAAATGTACTCCCTCCTGTCTCGGAGTAGAGGTACTAGTGGGAAACTGGAAACTACACAAGCAGAATGCTCAGATCCTCACTTATTATTTACAAAAACACTCCAGCTAAGCAGGTCTAGGAAAGCTGGCCTTTCTGGAGCAAACAAGGAGGCCAAAACCACTCAGTGTTCGGGACCCAGGGATGAACAGGTCCCCACCACCTGGGTGTGTAAGCAATTGCTGGTAACTGCTGCACCGGAAGGGAGCAGAGAGACGCCATTCAGCTGACAGGGGAAGCCCGACATTAACCACTGCCAGTCTGGAATCTTCTGAGAGGACCACAAATGCCTCCTGAGGGTCTCTGAAGCATTTCTCACAAGTCTGTGCAACCTCAAAGCAGGAGGAAGTCCCCACGTTCTCATCAGAGCAGAGCAGCAGGCAGAGTCCACACTCTGGAGAATTCACAGACAGAAAGCTCTAGCAAGGCTAGAGCGTGGCCCTGGGTGGGTTTCCAGGAGCCCCAAGACTGGTGGGTATCAGGGACAAGAGACCAGAGACCAGTCCAGACAGGAAGAACCAGGGACCACAGGGAGCAACCACGTGGTCAGCAGAAATCAGGGGAAAAGACAGTGGTGGCCTCGCAGCCAGGGACCCAAGCTCCTGGAACCAGGGAGAGGCCAGGTGGCTCTGCCGACGCTACCCAGGCGGGATCTCCAAAAACAGGGAACTTTGTCAGGGCTGCCTGCCCTGCCCCAGGGAATAACCTGGATGTAAATAATCCAGGGAGAACTTCAGAAGCTGGGGGCCCCAACCTAAGTCCAGACCCCACCAAGCATAGAAGAGCATGTTCTATACAGTGAAAGGCCACAGTGATGTCAGTGAGGTCTGTGACCGCCCACCCCACCCCCACCAGCCACTGCCTAGGACTTCCTGGAGGATCAAAATTGAACCAACAAAAGCTGAAAAAAATTCCCATTTTAATCCAAAGACAGGGAAAACTGCCAGACTCCAGTCTAGAATTCATCTTGGTTTTAAGAAATCTAACTATACATTCACAGGAACTTATCACTGTAATCAATCAGCTAATCTAATAACCAGAGAATCTTTAAAATCAGTGTTGAAAAGAGGCACGACTTACATATAGGAGGGCACGTCAAAGAGTTCATGGAAAGATTAGGCCAGTTAGTTCAGTTGGTTAGAGTGCAGCCTTGTAACCTGAAGGTCATGGGTTCAAATCCCCTTTTCCCAGCCAGCCACCAAAAAAAATTCATGTTATCTTTTAATTGCATTTTTACACAAACTTTTTGAGCTACCCTTGTATTGTCAAAGATTTCTCTGATCACTTCAGTGATGCATAATTCATCTGAGGTAAAAATAAAATATTTTCTTAAAACTACCAAAGAGGTGGGAAAGAGAAAAGAAAATTCCTGAAAATTTACAGGTGTTTCAACTAAAAGATAGGATTACATAAAAGACACTACAGGTTCTGAAAAATAGGGATACAATATTAAAGTACGTATTCAAGTAAGAAGGAACGAAAATGTAAGAGGATTTCCCCAGTGCAAGGCCGTGGTGACCTCAGAAAGGCGACCTAACCCTCAACATCTCACTCACCAACAGTAAAGTCACTGGAACACCCATTATTGAACCCTACCGGTAAGTGGAAGTAAATTGAATTAACGGGCTTCTTTCTCTTCACTCCTGTAGCATTGTCATTATGTTGTTCTTATTTAAGTGATGTGATGTATTTTCCAAAAAATCCAGGCATAGCACAGAAGATTTTTAGGTCAGTGAAACTACCCTGTGTGATACTGTAATACTGGATACCTGGTATTATTCATCTGTTAAAACCCACGGAATGCACAACATCAACAGTGAACCCTAATATAGATGATGGACTCTGGGTGATGACGATGTGTCAACATGAGTTCGACTGTAATAAAAGCACCAATCTGCAGGCGATGTTGATAATGGGGGGTTGGGGGTATATGAGACCTATGTGTATTTTCTGCTCAATTTTGCTCTCTTAAACTAAAGCCTAATTAAAAGAGGGGGAAGGAATAAGTTCTGAGCTTCCTGGTAGCCAAGTTGAAGAATGCTCACGCAAGAAATCCAGCTATGTACCAGGAATCAAAAACTTTTCTCACACACATATTCATATGAATCCCAAGAATCCCAAAATGGGACAAGAATAAATACAAGGAGGGTGGGTAATAAAATTCCACTGCAACCATAAAGTAGTGAGAGATGGGCCGGCCCGGTGGCGCACTGGATAGTGCGCCGCTTGTGAAGCGCGGCGGCGCTCCCGCCCGAGGGTTCGGATCCCACATACAGACCGGTTCCCGCTCACTGGCTGAGCGAGGCGCGGGAGCAACGCCGAGGTTTGCAATCCCGTTGCCGGTCCCCGGTCCGGTACGGGGGCAACACTGAGGGTTGCGATCCGTTGCCGGACACGGAAAAAGACAAAAAGACAAAAAATAAATAAATAAATAAAATGATGAAAAATGAGGTAACATTGAAAGAGGTCAACTAATTAGAACTTCCTGAGGACACTGTTATCTTTCCTCAGCAAAGATAACTAGTCTCTCACCTTTCTTGTGCTGTCACCAAAAATAACAGAGCACCAATGCAGAGCATAAAAAGCACCTACTTTAAGCTGACTGTGTCCTCTTCGTGGTTTGCACCCCTTCTACCCTTCATTACGTTGACTGCTCTGTGCAAACCCACGCCTAAATCAATCACCAAGTCCAGAAGCCCTGAAAACCTCCAATGACTGGCTTCCCTATAGGTGGAGGATATGGGTCAGGGTCTCCCCTAGGTAAGGATGTGATCTGCTTTAAAACCAAATATATGATTTACATCTCAAACTTGTGGACCAAGGCATCCTGAGCTGAGCAGATTGACTTGAAACCACACAGAAAAGAACTAATAGGTTTTTTTCTCTTCAACAGAAAAGCTAATAAATCAAAGCTGCCCACTGCCCAATATTCAACAGTGGCTCTTATTCAAAGTGAAAATGAGGATCTGAAGCTCTCAAGGAGAAAGAGAGAAATGGATTACCGGCCACTCCGAAAGGTCGCCGCAGCCCCGAGGTCAGCTTCCTCGTGTTGTTTTCTCTCAGCTCCATGCGACCCACTCGAACAATCTGACAGACAAAACTGATCTTCTCCCTTTTCAGGTCTTTGCTTCCAAGGTCCTAGAAATATTAATTTCCATATATTGTTCTGAAGAACCATTATTTAATGCAAGTTCAATTGAAAAGAACAGTAAAAAGATGGATCGAGACTCTTTTCTCAGACCAGTTTTTAGCATTTTAATAAGTGATTCACATGACAAACAGGAATTGAATAACAATGGTCAATTAATGTTGAGTGAACTTAAGATACAAGTTTAAGAGATGTGCTTGACGGTAATGGAGTAAATCTTTGTCACGGTTGATTCTAAGTGTAGCTGGAGACTCAGAAGATTTCCAGGAGGGAGGTTCATGCACATTAACCCGGATTACGAACATCCCAAGGACCCATATGCTACTGCAGTAAAGAATCGGAGGGAAGCCATGAAAAAGAGTCATTAGAATGGACAGCAATTCAACTAAACATCTAAGGGTTTTACTTACCGTAAAAACAGCTCGCAAATTATGCAATCTGTCTATATCTTTAGGTAATCCCGAACTTGACCAGCGAACCAGGTAGTTTTCACTGAAAAAAGAAAAAAATAAAAGCAAATTAATTTTCCAAATATGACAGGGTACCCAATTACATCCACACTGCCTGAAAGTTGATACCACTGTGGTCTATTATACAGACAACTACAAGTTCATAAATATCAACAATGTCAAATAGAGCTACTCATCAATAAACATATACTGCACAAAAACTTTGGGAGGTTTTAATTTCGGATGTCCTGGATTATAACTGTAATGGAACTATTTGCAAATGGCATTTCAAAGTTTATTATTTTAAAAGCCTATTTGTTCATTTAGAATGACAATGGTAAAATTCAACACAATGCATATTTACTTCGAAGCCTACAAGAAACCAAACATGCTATAAAATACAAACTGTCTCCCGAGTCAAGAAGAAATAAAGTCCTCATCAGAAGGGAGAATGAAACTCACTCATTTGTTTTGCTTTAGTCATACACTAAGTTTTTAAATTTTGAAGAATCCAAGTGAAGGTAATGGAGTTTTAACACACACACACACACACACACACACACACACACACACACGCTTCACATATAGTTTAACCACAATGTTTCTGTCTGGACGAATAGAAAGTTACACAGCCAAGCAAGAACACTGGATTGTCCATGTTTTCATTCAACGAATATTAACGGAGAGACTGTATGTGGCCAGCACTGTCCTAGACACCGTATTATTTCAGACAGTCATCTGGGAGAAATAGCAACAGGACAAAGGTCACAGAAATGGCATTCACAGAGACCAAAATTTCAAAAAAGGGAAGAGTGGTATTTCAGGATGCAGGTGGGGAGTGGGGTTCAGTAAATATAAAATCCTATGAAGACAACATAGGAAACAAGTATTACTTCAGTCTTCAGCTGGGTCCTTAAAATATTATAAGAGTGTCTCTGTGACTACAGTACAACTCTAGGAGCAAATAGCTACGTGCACCTAAGGCCTGCGCCCCAGCCTGGAGCACAGCTGGCTGCCATCATGCCATCCAGAATAGCACCGGCTCGGCTGCTCAGGAGAGGTCCCTGGGCTCTCAGCACAAATGGGACTTCATGGTGGTTCTGATGCCACTTTCCCAACACTAAGCAAAGAGGAAAGATAGTAGCCAAGAAATGTCCCCCACCTGATGAATCTGGACTCCACAGGGTCATAGAGAGACATGAGGACTTCAGCATCCTCTCCTATTTTACAAACCACATTTTTGAGATTGACAAACAAAGCCAGGGAAGGGGTGGCAGCAAACTTGGCTTGTCTGTTAATATCCAAGTTCTGCTTCTGAGACTGTAAACAGAAAGAAAGTAGAATGTCAATGTCAGCAACGCTCATTGCTAACCCTTGCTCTTTTAATTCTCTACTGACTAGAAAAAGGTGCAGAATTAGTTGGCATAACACAGCAAAGCCATTCATGCAGTCACTTCCAAGTCCCCACTGCACATTCCCAAAACATGCACCCACCCAACTGGAAAAGAAGCACCCCATGCAAGGGTGACAATTCCATAACAGTTTGTACAAAGCATCTTCAGAGATAACAAAACTTTCAGGTGTCCAATCAATCAGAATGATAATTATACATGTAGTTACTTGTTTAATTTTTGGTTCCCCCATTACACTAAACCTCACACCAAGCACAGCTCTGTCTCATTCATCATTATGTCCTCAGCACCTGGCACACAGTAGGTGCCCAATAAATACTCGCTGAAATAACAGATGGCTCAATCATTCAATCAATTTCTGAATATCTACTATATACATGATACCATTACAGGTCAAAGAAAATGAACAGATCAATAAGACATATGTTCTCTGCCCCAGTCCCTTGCAAGGTCACCACCTCCCACCACTCCCCCGCATTATCAGAGAGGAAATGCAGAATCAAGTATGCTTCCCATTTGACAGATGAGAACACAAAGTCAATGTCAATAAGACTCTGTCTCCTAAGATGACGCACCACACTATACGTGCCCCTCAAGGGATGAAATCCTTTCATGTCATCAGTAACATGTTCTGCCTTGGGGCTCCATTCTATCCTTCATTCTTTAGTTGCTCCTTTTCAGGCTCCTTTCTAGTGCAAATTCTAGACTTGATTGATATTTTACTAATGTTGAAAACTGTTATTGAAAAAATATGATCCAAATGTGGATGGCACATTGCAGAGTTGAACTCACCTTTTCTTCTTGTAATCTTTCCTCCACTTGTTTAGAAGCTATTTCATGAGCTCTGAAGAGACTAATCGTGCTAGTTAGTTCTGGATCCAAAATGTTTCCATCTTCATCTCTAACCACCAGGTCCAAATCAAGAATTCTAGAAGGACAAGAATTCAGAACTTCATGGAAACAAACCAAGAAGACTACAAACTTCAGCCTCAACAATTGAGTGGATGAAAATGTGATAGGAAGTCAGCTCACCCATAAATTATTAGGAAATATAATTCTGTGAGGTCACTTTCTTTAACTCAAAATGTATCACCTTGGGAAATATAAAAAGAAAATTTCTCAATTTTTACTTCCATTGCAATAGTGACTTTGTCTTCCAATGAGAAATTTCACAGATCTACAAAGTCCCAGTGAAATGTGAATTACTAAGTATTGTGTAAAGTAGGGACAGTTTAAAGTATACACCCACCTCCCAATGTCCTCACCACTGTCTCTGGCAGGGTCCACTGCACAGCTTTCCTTCTGTCTAGAGTCAGTTCTGATCCCTACACTAGGCCACTGGAAGGTTTTCAATGAAGATGTCCTACTGTGTTTGAACACTAAACATACGGACGTTATCAATAATAATGTTAAGCAACTTCCTGGCCAGATGGCTAAACGTAGTAGCCAACTTAAAACATAAGTAACATCTGGCCAACCAATCTGTCCTGTCTATATCTGGAAATATTTTTTTGGCAACATTCTCTCTGATTTCTCAAATCCAACAAAATTGTCAGGTGATCTTTACCAGTTTTTACTTTAAAGAATAAACAATGGCAATTACATAATGAAAGAAATCAAGAGTTGTGTTATGGTGGTACACTCTGGTTTTCTTTTTAATAACACACGCAGGTCTTAGGGAAGGAAATTAACCATAGATTTCTCATACCCTGCCATTGGGATTATATTCCTGCTATTAACAAGTCTATACAAGCAGATTATTTTTTAACCATATGACAAATAAAAGAGAGTCTTTTGAAAGTGATACACTTTAATTAGAGAACATCTTTAACAGTTACAAGTTTAAGAGGAAAGTTGAATTGCCTATAAACACTCCATCCAGACGAAATAATCTCAGACTTCTCTCGACGTCACACGCCTTAAAGCTAGAGATGAGTCTGATAACATGTCCAACATGTTTCATTTGTGCTGGACCACCTCACCATCTGGAAGGCAATTACAAAGGCCCATTTTTTTCCTTTTAGTATCTATTGAGCAAATTCTGCTGATGGTGAAGCAGGGCCAATTGGGCCTGTTCGCAGCGCGCGGGTAAACAGGCTTTAAATAAATAGAGGTTTTTGTGGGCCATGAAAACAGCTCAGCAGATGCAATGCTTGTGGGGTCTCAAGAGGAACAGAAAGACATTTTTTTAAAAAATCCATTTCCAGTCTTATACTGGACTGAATTATGTTCCCCCAAAATTTGCTGAAGCCTTGAATCGGGTCCCCCAAGTTTTATATATTAGAAACTTAGCCCCCACTGTGACTGTTAAGGGGTAGGAAATCCTATTATGGTAACTGAAAGATAGGGCCTTGAGGAGGTGACTGGAATGTAGCACCGTGCAGTAGTGAATGGATTAAAAATGGTGATGAGGGGCATGGTTCAGAGGGCTTTCAGAAAGGGGAAAGCCCATTTCCTCTCTCTGCCTTTTCCTCTCTCTGCTCTCTCTGCTTCCACCATCTTGCAATGTGAGACCCCTGGGTCACTGTCTCCACCACCAGATGGATTTTGGACTTCCCAGACTCAGAAACTGTAAGCAATAAATTTCATTTTCTTTATAAATCACCCAGTTCCGTGTACTCTGTTATAAGCAACACAAATGGACTAATAGAGGTCTCATTAGTTGTCTTTGTAACATGTTTCACTAAAGGCAAAACCCCTCCCTCCCAAATATTACTGCTTATGCCAGCCCTAAACCTGTTCCTAGGGGACTGAGTGCTGGTGTAGGTGGGGTCAATGCTGGTGTGCGTAGGGGTCAGTGCTAGTGGAGGGGATCGGTGCTTGTATGGGCAGGGTCAGTGCTTGTATGGGCAGGGTCAGTGCTAGTTAGTGTGGGCGGGGTCAGTGCTAGAGTGGGCGGGGTCTGTGCTAGTAGGGGCAGGGTCATTGCTGTTAAGTGCAGGGTTGGTTCTGGTATGACAGGGTCAGTGCTGGTGCAGGTGCAGCTACAAACACCTGGCTTTAAGGAGGTCCAGCTAGAAGGTCCTGCAAGCCTCCAGGAATTTGGCTCCCTCAAGGAATGCATGAGGCCTGGGCCCTGTGCCAGCCTGCTGTGTACATCCAGCCACCTAATCACCTCAGTTCTGCCAGTAGAGATGGTCAGACACATTTTACAAAGGAGGAAAACTAATCGCAGAGAACTTATTTATATCATCCAACACTAAACCCCTAGAAGAGCCCACAGCCTAGTCTCCGTGTCAGAACCCTCTCATGGTCACACTCCTTCCAGAACTCCACATGCAAACTGTCACATGAAGTATCCTGTCATGCCAACCATTCCACATACACACTGTTCTCAGCACTCAGTGCCCAACTGGGTCTCTGAATCTGGAGTGAATTTCTATTATGAAGGTGTAACTTACCCAGCAAGGTAATCTAACACCATTAGACTAATTCCATGGAAGCCTAAGGTACCTATGAGAACACAGGAGTGGAACCCTCCCTGAAATTATGTGCAACATTGTATGCTGTGTGTCTGTGTCTGTGTGTGTATTACATATGTGAATATTTCTAGCGAGATGGTCCATGATCTTCATCACATTTTCAAATGGTTCCCAGAACTCCTCCCCCAATGTTAAAAGAAAACACCTAAGTAATCAATAAAAAAGGCACAAAACACCTTCTCCTTATTATATCCACCATCTTAAGATCAATTGTTCAACATGTGATTTTATTTTACATTATTTTGTTTTCTAAAGGAGGGACTAGTAAAATATACACAGAGTACTGGGTTTTAGAGAAATTTTAGAGGAGCCTGGAGATCCGTCGGCAAAAAAAAAAAAGTCTTATTAAGGACTGTATTTCCTATCAAAGTAGTAAATCACATATGGAAACACTTCCTTTCTTAACTAGATTGTTCCATGATATAATGTACTTTGATAGCTGCCTACAGCCAAATTAAGCAGCTGGTCACTGAACATAAGTTCAAAATACAATACTCCAATAGAAGATAAAATCAAAGGTCCAAAAGTTTGCTTTTTTAAGCAGGTAGTTTTGAAATGGGTTTCACAGCAACAATATCTAATATCCCATCACCAGAAGTCTTTCCAGAGAACAAAAATAAAAACTTTCTTCTGCAGCATTTCTAATCCAGACCCTACATCTTGCTCATAGTGTCGCCTTAAGAAACTTTTCACAGTTAAAAGCATCCATTAGCATTAAACAAAATTATGCGATAATTCTGATTTTACAGAAAGGTTCTTTAGTTTACCCAGGGCTCCTTTCGGCTGAAGGGCTAGAGGCAAACCCCTTCCCTTCTCTGACCTCCACATTCCAGTGTGTGAAATGAGGGGATTAGGTTAAACCAGAAGTTTTCCAATCTGCTGTCCAGCAAGGTCCAACTCCATTTTTAAAAACTGAGATTTCCACCCAGCATCCCAAACATCACCCATCAGAATCTTATGGAGTGGGTCTCAGTATTCTGTATTTTGAAAGTTCTCCAAGTAAATATAGAAGAGCATTTAAACCACTTGACAAGCTAATTTTTAAGGCTTCTTGCAGTTCTGGTATTACAGGAACAACCAAATAGTTATTAGGAGGGAAAGAGCATGGCCTCGTTCTGGATACAGAAGCTGGCAGAATTAGCATCAGAGAAGCTCATTTCCTTTCAGCGTCAGAAAACACATGCTAACACTGTGACACATAGCTCTGGGGGAGTGAGCCCACCGTCACTCATGGCATTCAAGCAGAGCAGGGTGGATGCCTGCAAGAGACTAGAGCCTTTGCAAGAGACATACTTGCACAAAATATCTATTTGTTGTTTATGTGAATTCAAATTTAGCTGGACCTGTATTTCAGTTTGTGAAATCTGGCAATCCTGCACTGGTGACAAGTTTAATGGTGACCTCTAATGTCCATTCCAACTCTCAGAGCTTAGGACTGCATGGAAAAAAACCTGGAACTTGTTACTGAACACCAGCACCCTCACGTCTAGACTCAAAGCCAAATACTGTGAGCAGAAAGTAAAAGTTCCTTGATGGGGGAATCACCGTGGGGTCCCATCTGAAATGGCAAAAATGACAGGCGACCCAGATCCAGCTTCTTGGCTCTCCCGCTTGAAAAACAGATTTCAGAAATGACTCAGGAACCTCTCCTGATTTTCAGAATCCAATAGAAAATACTTCATCCTTTTCAAAATGAAAACCATGATATCATTTTGATGTTAGAAATTTTGTTTTATGATAAAATGAGATTTTGATCTCAAGGCTTAGAGTGATGCTATTATATTGGATAATTTAGGCATGAAATCATGTTTCAGATAAACAAACCTGTTTCCATAATCAATTTTGGCTGTGACCTTCTTCTTCAGTTCTTTGAGCTCATCCTGCGGCAGAGTGCCAGAAAGAATCTGCGATCGCCATTCAATAAGGTCATAGATCATGTGCCGCACGCTTCGAAACATCTCCCTATTATCTTGCTATACAGGGGGAAAAAAGCCAGTTGTAAAGTTTTTGGTATAAAATAGCATTGGAGACTGTATCAAATGATTTTTTCTTCAAATATACATGTAATATATGGACTTTAGTTAATGTTAAATTCAAAGGTGCTTTTAATATAAATTGGAGAACACATTATACAGAATTTGGTTCCTACGAGACATTTAAAGATTAAAGAGTACAAGCTAAGTAATGTACAATCCCCAAAATTCTATCTAACATACCAGAGTATATACCAAGGAATGAAGATGCTGACCCCAGCAGAGATGGGCGCTGACCCCAGCAGAGATGGGCTTTGACCCTCAAAGCCTGCTCATAAGCTTCTAGCATCTTGCCCATGGATGGACAATTCTTAAAGCTTCCTCAGAATTAGTCTGACTAAGTCTAAAGATCTGAGTCTTTGCTCACCTGCATAGTCTTCAGAATACCCCGTACCCTGCACCACTCTCAGTACACTGAGAAACTGAACCCTTCCACCTCGCTGTCAAGTGAGCTATTATAAGTGAACATTCTACGCTGCGCTCCCTGGTGCAATGTGGTCTGTACGGCCCACACAGAGATGCTTCTGCAAGAAGCCAAATCTCAGAGTTCTCAGTGTCTGTATGCCAAAAGGAAAATGCAAATAAAACACAAAATTTACACTTCCTACCACTTTTTACAAATTCTAAATGGGATTAACGGTACAAAGAAAAGCAACTTTGTGCAGTCGCAAGAATGCAATCATCAAAGAGATTAGGAATTATCCAAAGGGAAGATAACCCAGTGGTTCTTTCCACAATAAGAAATCTAGGTGGAACCTAATGTGATAAAATTCTAAACATCATGATTCCTTTAAAAAATTTAAATGTGGTCATTGCTGCTTCTTAAAATAACTTCCCTTCAATATAGCTGAACCAATCACTCCACTATTTCTAGTATCTGACTTTCTTTCTAGAAGTTTCTAAGATCCCGATGACCCACCCGTCACATAGCACTCTAACAAGCTGTTTTACATCCCATGAGCTACTCTTTGTAATATTATCTTAATTTTAGTTTCTTAAATGAAAAGTA